>NW_009202114.1:38723-42383 GCF_000690835.1 Fulmarus glacialis
CCATGTGCGCTAGCATATCTTCCAGGACGATCTCTTCCATGATCTTCCCATAGGTGAAGATGGCTGGCCTGTAGTCCCCCAGGCCTTCCTTTTTTCCCTTTTTAAAAATGGGGGTTATGTTTCCCCTTTTCCAGTCAGTGGGAACTTCACCGGACTGCCACGACTTCTCAAATATGATAGACAGTGGCTTAGCAACTTCATCCGCCAGTTCCCTCAGGACCTGCGGATGGATCTCATCGGGTGCCATGGACTTGTCCACCTTCAGGTTTCCTTAGATGGTCTCGAACGTCATCTTCTACAGTGGGCGGCTTTTCATTCTCCCAGTCCTTGCCTTTGCCTTCTGTTGCTCAGGAAGTGAGGCTTGAGCACTTGCCGGTAAAGACCAAGGCAAAAAAGTCATTGAGTACCTCAGCCTTATCCATATCCTTATCCATATCTTGTCCTTGGCTTCACTGAGTATCTGAAGGTCCTAGGTAGACTACGCAGTAGTTATTTACAAATAAAGTGGCTAGCAATGCGCTTCAGAAAAAATGTTGGGAAATACAAGTAGCAGCAACTGGTTAGGACAGAACTGTGCTGATTGCTGTGAATGCATAATTTTGGTTCTGGGAGCTTTCATCCTATCTATAAAATACTAACGTCTTCTCTGTGCGGTGTTTCCTAAATCCGTTTATCCAGTATCTCCGTATCTTCTCTTTGAGAAGACCATAGCCACTAAATGAAGTCCTGTCTAGTTTTACTAGCCAGGTCTGCTTTATCTTCTTCTGGAACTTCTGCCAGTAAAGTCTTTTCTATCTGTCATCCTACAGTGATCATTACTTTTTAATTTGTTCTTTTTATCATATTCCATCAATTATTTTACAGTATTTTTTGTGTTATGCTTTTTCTTCTGTCAGTATCTTACTGCTTAGTTTTTTGATGCTTGCTCATCATGAAGCCCTTTGAGGTTTTAGAGGTATTTCCAAAAATGTCATGTCTGCCTTCATCTTTTTTGCCACCCTGTATTCTGTTCTTTTCTAAAATCTAGTTAGCTTTATTTCATTGCTCGCTTGCTATTGATTTTATGACTTTTTTCTTTCTTTATTTGGTCTAGTCTTTCAGGTCAATAGCTTATATAAAATATGTGATGTAACAATCTTGAGAAAGATGGAACAGATTGGGAGCAGGGGGAGGGATAAATCTGAGTGGATTTCAATGAACCATAATGTATACCTGAAATAAAGACCATTTAAATGCTGTTATTGATCAACTACTTATGAAAAATCATCGTTACTGTTTTTAAAATACTGGGGTTTCATGGTTGGAAATCTTAAAAATATCTTGCTTTTGAAAAGGGACTGCGATATTAACTAAACTTTCCTTTCCTTTTTATGAGGCTTTGAACTGTGACTACTACTTCATTTTTGAAATGGGATTTGTAAATCACTTGGGACTTTAAAAATTAAACATATATTTAGCTTTGATTCTAGTGTCTTGAAGTAGGAATCTTTGAATGATGACATGCAGTTTGCAGAAGCAAAATTGATTCTGTTTGTTTTAACAGAACTGATGCTTTTAATTATTTCCTTTCAGCACTTCCTTTCAGATTTGTAAATGTCCTGAAACTAGAGTTCATTATAGGGATTTCCTCATTAGGTCTTTTGAAGACAATATGTCACATGCCAAGATGTGCTAGAAAACTTTTAAAACAGCTTCAATGCATAAGTACTGTTTTTTTAATACATTTCTTATTTTTCCTAGACATGTTCATAAAGGTTTGCTTTGATCAGCCGGAACTCATGAATTACTCTCTTCTGTTTTCCCAGGTGGCTCGGGTATTCTATTATCTTTGTGTAATTGCACTGCAGTATGTTGCACCATTGGTAATGCTCCTTCACACAACTCTGCTCTTGAAAACACTAGGTAGGCAAAATTGGATCAACAGAAATGTGTTCTGTTCTACACAGGGCTTTTATATTTTCAGCTTACTAAAGAGAATTAGAATGTATGGGGTACTTGCAATACAGAAATACATTGTTGTTTCCTGCAATTTAAAACGTACTGATGTGTGGCTTTTAAGCAGTCCTCTTCTGTTGCTGCTTTTGACATCTTCCAATTATATACTAATTTGTTTGACTTATTTCTGAGAAATTGTGTAATGCAACCAATTAAGCTGTTTACTTCTGTTGAAATATTTGTCTTTTAAAAGTATTTAAAAAGTGAGCTGTATAAAGTACTGTTGATTTAACCTTATGAGCACCTGTTAAAGGAATGTTTTTTCAGCTTTTCAATCTTAAGTAGGCTTTTTGAACAGAAATTCTGAGATATGGGGTTCATTTCATTATTGGGAGATCGGATGTGGTTTTGGGTTTTTTCCTTTCTTTCTTGTGAGGGGTGTCTTTCGCAGCCTGCCATGCAGTCGTGGCGTTCTTTTGCAAAATGTCAACAGAAGGAGATAGGCTTTATTAGGCTGTGATTCATCCCATTCTGGAGCAGACGACTACCTCTGGTGAGATGAATCATACCCACCACTGACAAGGGTCCCAAGGCAACTATCACATGTAGATGTTAGGATGTCAAAAGGTAAGATGAATCCTACCCTAATAGCTTACTAGTATGATCAGGAAGCCATGCAGATGAATACAGTTAGTATTTACTAAGTTAAAAAAACTTGATTTTTTTTGTGTGTGTGAAAAATACATATAAGATGATCTATAGAGTGATAAAAATAACAGAACTTGAATTTAATTCTACAAAAATCTGTACTTGTTTCTTTTTAACAGGTAATTATTCTTGGGGTATCTACCCAGAATTGAATTCTGACACTCCAGTAGAAAACAGTCTGCTTCCCAGTTCAGTTTATTCTGAGTCTCCACCTGCTGATGGAAAGATGAAAGTAACTGTAGTACAAATAACAATGGCTTTGGGAAGCCTAAAGAATATTTTCACTCCTCTCCTGTTCCGGGGACTCCTGTCTTTCCTCACCTGGTGGATTGCTGCTTGCCTCTTTTCTACAAGCCTTTTTGGGCTTTTCTATCACCAGTACCTGACTGTGGCATGAAAAGTCAACTGACAAAGCAAGTGTGAGGTCAAATGCTAGATACAAACCCAGGTACCCAAGAGGAGATGAAGAGAAACGAAGAAAACTATATATGAAGAGAAAACATATCAGAATTTTTTTTAAACACTTCCTCTGTGTTCTCAGGGTGAATATTCTTATAATCGCAACTGGGTTTGTTATTTTTGTTACCCAAATGGTAGGTAACTAATTGAATTATAGTATCGGGACTGACTGAAGTTACTGTGTGGTAGATGGTGGTGAGCACGCTGAAAAGATACGACCTCTGAGTATCTTGGTTTCCATAAACAGCAAGCCAACCTCAAAACTTTGTGTTTTAAGCATCAACAGTCAGTGACTGAACTGTTAGAAGGGTACTGGTTATAGTGATGGTGGCTGCCTATCGATTAAACCTTGAAACTGAGCCATACAATGGAAGGAGAAAGGGGATTTAAAAAAAAATTCTGTTGGATAACTATCGATCACTTTTCTCCATGAAAAATGAAATAATCCAACAGGACAAAAGAGATACTGTATATTACAGTAAGGAAAGTTGTATAAAATTTAAACTTAACAGGAATAGATGTATGGACCTGACAGGTATTGCTGCCTAAATATTTTGC
>NW_009202114.1:42397-42668 GCF_000690835.1 Fulmarus glacialis
AAGAGGAGAGTTATAAAAAAGATATTATTTCAGTCCCTGCAGTCATTTTGAAGTAATGGCCATCTGTATTGGTGCTAATATTGATCCACATATTCCATTTGGATCTTTTAAATTTCTTCTTTTCAGGTAATAGATAAATTCCATTGAATTCACAAAATAGTAGAAGTAGATTAGTGACACCAATCAAACATGTCAAAACAAAACAGTTTAATCCTGCTGACTGAGAGTGTATGTATCTGTGTAATGTACATATAAATATATATTATATATT
>NW_009202114.1:42694-49381 GCF_000690835.1 Fulmarus glacialis
TGGAAACTTTATTTTAAATTACTGAATGTATCTTACAGGGCCGTGGGAGAGGGATGTGTGTGTATCTAGTAATTTCAAGATCCCTTTTGAAATGAAAATTAAATTTTTTTTGAAAGTTCAGTGGAAAGGGCTACTTGTTTTTGGTGCCTCTTCAAAGGTACTTAGCTATACTAAAGAACTTATGCTCTTTTGGAAGAAAAGCTCTACTTAAACTGTTAATCTTGAAATTTCTGCTCTGTCAGATCATCATCTTTTGCCACTCTAATCTGTGTTAACTTGGCCATATAGTAACAAGTAATATCTCTTGGCTTCAGAAACAAATTTTCTGTATAATAAAACAGTTATAGTAAGGAGGAGCAAAGCATTAACTTCACAAGTTTTGCTCAACTGGAGGAATAGATTCCAAGTATGAAACCATTGCAAAACAAAGTAGAATGACAATTTTTCAGATGTTTTGTGTAATTGCAAAACAGGAATGGGGATTTATATGCAGTAGCATTTTTAAAAAGTTAATATTACACTTTGCAGAGGTCAGTAGTTTTTTTAACTAATACTAGCTGTTTTTATGTTAGTTCTTTTTCTCTTGAATTTGTGTACAGCTTTGGCATATAATAAGCATTTATAAATGGAAAAGCTTAATGAAATATTTAATACGTAGCAAACCTACCATATGGGAAAACGAACTGTCAATGAATGCTGAAAATCAAGAATTTAAGCTGGTGATAAACTATCTTACTATGTTGAATGCCTTTTAAGTTATTTATTAGTTTATTAAATTGCATTTAATGATACTAAGGAAAGATTTATGTACACCAGCTAGTACCTACGGCATGCGTTTGGGATGTTTGAGAAACCTTGCATGATTCTACCAGTTCCATTGCAGTATAATGTTTCAGTGCTACTGGTGCTGCAGGCTTTGTTTTTTCACACCAACTTTTCATAACTAATGGGGATAAAGGCTTAACTGTATGAATTGGCCTGAAGAAAAATATTTGACTTCATAGATTCAGATCTCGAAACGTTCCTAAGAAATAAATGTCTTTCAGATGAATAGAATGACAAAATATGACAGGTGCAGCAATACTGGCCCCACTTTCTGTTAGTTCGAGATGTGTCATTACTAATAGAATTAATAGGGCCAGCTTTTAAGTTATAGTTAGGTATCCCAATGTTAATGTTTTATTCAGGAAAATAAAACAATATAGTCCAGTTTGATTCTGATGGTGAACTTGGCTGAAGAAGCTCACTATATAGGAGATGTAACCTATTGTTGCAATCTGAAGTATAGCAATAAACTTTGGATACTGGAGAAGACTTCAAAATAACGTTAAGTAACAAGAGTTTCTCTTGGCATAGGTATTTATTCTGAAAGCTCGTAAGTAAAAGTGAACTGTAGTTATATAATGTTGCATTCAGCAAAGGTAATTGATTGTGCGTGTAGCTGAGCTTTGCAGAGCTTTTGGTAAGAACTTACTTTTATTCTTCAGACATCACACTGATCACAGTGAAAAATAGACACCTGGATGTTGCTAGCGTTAAGATCAACGCTTCTGGCCATTGCTGTTTCATTGTTCCATAGTGCTGAGTGGTTGACCTGGTCAGCAGTCTGATCTGAGTGGGAGATGGTCTTTCTTTGGATCCATTTAATCCTTACATGAGTCCAGGAGGCTTATTAAAAACTGAAATACAGCAATAAACGCCTTTGAAATGCGAGGTG
This sequence comes from Fulmarus glacialis, assembly GCF_000690835.1. Classification (NCBI taxonomy): domain Eukaryota; kingdom Metazoa; phylum Chordata; class Aves; order Procellariiformes; family Procellariidae; genus Fulmarus; species Fulmarus glacialis. The sequence goes on from NW_009202114.1 coordinate 44,412, forward strand.
ACAATGAAACTAGAGAAAGCGTATTGCTATGGTTGTGAGCAATGCTTCGTACAACTACGTGATACGCTCAAAAATGACTTTTGAAGTAAAATAGCAACCCTGATAGTCCTGACTTCCATCTATATTACGTAGGCTTCAAAGGAGTATCTGCTCACTTCTTTACTAAGTCCCTTTAAAACAGCAGCTGGCAATTTTTTTTTTTTCATGGAGACCTTTATCAGCACCTGGGGGGCAGGGGCGGAAAGCATCTTGCAGAAATGGAAAAGCAGGTAAAACATGACTGAAAGGTTAGTAGTTTTTATTTAGGATTCTTAAACATTTTGTCTTGCTTTTTGCCCACTACATACTTAATTTCTGAGAGATTTTAGAAGGAAAGGTGCCTTTGACAAAGAATCAATGTTTGTTTCTTTCTTTCTTTCTTCCTCAATTCAGATCTCCCTTTCTCACTCCAGTAATGTGACTTGTTAGCTTGACTTCTTTTTCCTATCCACAGCTTTTCCCCTACATTCCCTATGCAGAACTGACTGGGCTAAATTAGTTCAGGATTGTGTTTTGATTTTTGTTGTTTTGGTTTAAATGAACCTATTTTTGAAGGACTAAGTCCTTTAAATAGTTTAAATAAATTTGAATTCCAGCTGAAATATGAACAAACTTGTTAACGATTGTTTAAACACTGCACTTTTATGACGGAATTCCCTTTAGCCAAAGTATTAAGATAGTGATAAATCTCAAGTCTTCCAGCAAGTTCAGGGAAGTCCAAACATAACACTTGGGCTATTTCTGAGTTTAGAGGAGTTGATTAGGAGAAGGAGAATAGATTATAACAAGCCTATTCTTTGACTTTGCGGGCAGTGTTCTCAGGCGCCACTTGTCCTCTTTTGATACCTTCTCAAGCTATAGGATTTGCCAGGTTTTGAGGTATTTTGAGCTGCACAGTTTTTTCCTCTTCCAGACTTCTCTTGCCTAAGAATCAACAGATAAAGTAACGGGGGAAAAACAGGTAGTATCAGTACGAGAGAACATCCTTGTACAGAATGACATGCTTTAGAAAATTCATTTCTATGGCAGTTGTTCTGCCCCTCCTTTGAGTCACAACTACTGGAGGATGCGTGAATAGAGATGCATGCTTACCTGGGTTCTAAAGTCAAACTTGCGTACGAACAGAAATGCCAGCAAGATACATCAACACAACAATTAGGTAGCATAACCTCAGTCTATAAACTGGCTAGCGAGTACAGAAATTTCAACTAACTTCAAAGGAACAATTAAAAGTTTTGTACTTTGTCATAGTAACTACAGCTAAGTGGTAATAGAGGTCTTGGATATAGCGCATAGAAAATTTAAAGTATCTGATCTTAAAGCTGTTGGATGGCTCTACAAAGTAAAAGGCCTTATGCCTCTTTATTCTCAAAGGCCTGTGCTTTCCTTTTGAACTTTAGTTTGTTTCTCTAGAGAGGATTTTGAACAGTTTTTAAATGCTATGCTGCATGCTTTGTCACATGACACAATTTGCACATTGATTTGTTAGCCACAAACCCCCCAGACTTAACCCCAGAGTTCATTTTGTCACTACAAAGTTACTAGAAAGTTTTAGTTAAGATTGAAGAATTAAGTGCATGGTGAAAATGGAGAAGTTGAATTAGAATGAGGCCAAAGAAAATTGTGTGTTCTCTTGGAGAAATCTTTCTACTACAGCTGAGCAAAATCTTAATAGAGGAAGGCAACAGCAGGTCATATGTATCCTAAATCAAATACTAAATGTGAATGTTTACCATTATGAGTAACTAAGACTGTTATTTTCAGCATCTGCAGCCTAAGCCCTAAATCCCAGATCCCTAAACTAGGAGCAATATTTTGACCTCACTGATATTTACTCTAAAGAGCATCTAGGCAACAAGTGTTGAAGCCAAATGTCTGATCTAGTTAAGCAAGCTGATGCAGAGTAGTCAGTCTGTGCTTTGGAGTGATTTTGTGCAACTTCTTTAGGAAGGTCTGCCATGCTTTGTGGCTTTGGCAGCACGTGCACTGAAGTGGATGGCATGTCTAATCTCCACTCCTAGTACGAGACTGAAAGGTCTCCCTCCTCTGGGAGAGATCGTGAGGCCAAGATGTTATTTCAAGGCTGCTTTTACTGACATCTGTATATGCTGCACTTAACTTTTTCAGGTCTTACTGTGGACTGCCAGGAGAGTAATGCTGCACTGGATATTGTTTTGCATGCCAGTGTATATGTATTTTTATAACTTTGATTTCAATGGCATTTTTAATGGAAATTATTTTTAATCCTGATACCATGGATCATATTTTCTTTTTTTTTAATTAATATCAGTGCCTGCAACTAGAAGTCAAATACTTCTACACTAAATTTTTTTTTAAACTTGATGTCCAGACTGAAGTATTAATAAGTATGCAGTTTTATATTGAAGTGTGAAATCCACCTGTAAATACCAAACTTTTTCCATATGTGATCACACATCAGTCAAGAATCCTTACTTGGATTTGCAGCATTTCTCTCAACAATATGCTATCCGTATGACTCTGCTATTTACAAAACAAACACCTCAGTATTTTTACAAACCCCTTAGTAGTAGCCATTTCTATTTATTTTATGATGCTGCTAAGTATTTTTTAAAACCTGGCTTAAAATATCTTGTGCTTAAAGTCAATCTTGTTCTGTTTTCCTCTGTTCATTGTAACTCTGCTTCCCGTATATATTCTAAGCTTCAAGGATCCGTATTTATAGTATTTTTGATAAAAACCTAGGACAAAGAAAAACACACCAAAAATTTTATTCTGTAAGTAAGTTCATACCCATGTCATGACGTGCCAACAGTTTTTATTTTTCCTGTCTTCAGTCATTCCTTTGTCCCATTGTTAAGTCTTGCACGTTTTCAGTATGTGAGGTTTTCTAGGAAGAATACATGTGGGGAAATACTCTGTAATAGCAATCACAGGAAACTTTGTCTGATGTTTCAGTCTTCCCATTTATGTGAGCAAGTATTAATGTAAAGATGCTATTAAATAATTTAAGCCTAAAGTTTCTCATAAGGTAGACTTGTTACAAATTGCAGAGGGAACATCCTCCAAGTTGTAAATATTTTACTTTAAATATGTCTTTCTGTTGCTGGGAACACACATAAATTCAGTGTTGTTGTTCTGTTCTGTTAATAGTCTTTTTTGTCTTTTTAAGTGAAAAGCACATAATACTTCCTACCCTAGAACAAACCTAAGAACAAAAGACTCCTCTTCCTTCATTTCAGTATTTGCCAAATGGGGAAGACTGTGATGTTATTTATGTAAATTCTAGCTTCTACTCTATCCCAGCCGAAATCAGGACACTTACTGTTAAATTACTGTTAAAATACGATTTTTATAGTTACAGCTTTACAAGTATTAAGACCGTCATGCTTCACAGCGTAGATGGTGTCAAATGGTTGTTGCATTATATTGACCGGTCCTGACTGGTGTTGCATTACCGGCTGTTTCAAAACGAATTGTCTTGTTTGCTTTACGCTTTAGAAGTTCATCGGGATCTGTGAACAGGAGAGCGCAGCACATGTAGTGAAATCTGGGGAGTTGCTCTATTTTGGGTTGGGATTTTGTGGGCATTTGTTGGTTGATTTTTTTTTTTTTTTTTTTTTTAAGTCAGTGTGGATAATACTTAGGTACAATTACTACAAATAATAAACAATCTACAGTAACATTGCATTCTTTTTGTACCCTATAGACTAAAGTGCCTAAACGTGGGTGGTCTCTAGAAGACGTGCTTTAAATTTCTTCTGTGTACCTTTGTAGTTATTTTGCCACATAATAGAACGTTAACTTTTGGAAAGAAAACGCAAGGACTGCTAGCCCTGAAAATGGGGTTTGCTGTAAAATTATTGTTTCCTTACAGGTTTTAGTATATAGAATGTCCGTGTGTGTTTATGGGTTATTACACATTGGAGGCAAATAAGATTTTGAAGAAATCTTTTCCATTCCTGTTACTTTAATGATAATCTAAATAGCTTTGCCCATTACTTGACCGGTAATACAACACCCCGCTGCCACCTGTGCGTTCAGTATTCTTTTTTTGTGACTGAGGGAAAGAACTTACACAATTCTGAAAGGGTTGACTTCAGCAAAGTTTTGTAGTGACACCTTGGGCGTTACTTAAGCCCCAATTGCACAGGCACACGGGTGACTTCAGCCAGGTAAGTAGTTCTGCGTGAGCTCAGAAAGACTGCACTGAAGTTCACCACATCTGCGTGGATTTGGGGCAGAAAGAGTACAAAAGAGCTGGATTGTAACATGGCTGGCTGGCACTGAGCAAAGCGGGTCAAATGAAAAGGCACAAATTACACCTTGTACTAAATTTGTAGAATGCTGTTAGGGTATTGAATGGCGAAACCACCCTTACCTTCCAGCTGCTTCCCCACCTCTGAGAATGGCAGGAGCTGAAGGTGAAACCTGCCTGGTCTGGTTCAGCGGGGAAATTAAGAGCGAGGAAACAGCAGGTGCCTACTCTTGAGCTAATCACGCGTTCTAAATGTGAAGTGCTTGTGAGTTGAGGTGGTGTGGATGATTCAAATCTACCAAAGGAAGCCTTCCTCTGAGGAAGGCTTATAAAAGCATTTTGAGCTTTTAGCTCTAAAAAGTGTCTGTAGCAATCTGTACTGTATATAGTACACTGTTTGGGAAAACTTGCTCCAGTAAGCTTAGTAAAGATTTCCTTACACTACGTGTAAGAAATTACCTTGCTTTTTTTACTGTAGAGCATTTAAGAAGCTGGTTTTGTTTTGCTTAATGTTACCATGTATCAGGCAGCATTTTATTAAGGTGAAAATAGTAGGAATTGGTTTGTCGTCTAAACACCTAAATTCCTTTAACATCAGTAAATTTTGCAAAGTGAAGCAAGATTATACTTTCTTATTCCCCATTGTTCTGTTGAAATGTTATAATTTAACTTTGTTTTATAATTATTATTAAAA
>NW_009202115.1:0-12407 GCF_000690835.1 Fulmarus glacialis
ATATAATATATTTTTATATTTGTAAAATATAAAATAGATGTATATTGGCAATTCTGAAATACTTCAGAAGGAAAGTAATATGCAATTATTTTTATTTCTTTGTATGACTTATGAGTAGTGATTCTCAGCATTTTTTTATTATTTACACAAGGGAGAATAGTTTTACATATGATTTTGAGCTATGCACATGCAGACATGCACTGACATAGACATGCACATACCTAAAGACAGACTCCACCAAAGAACTGAATAAATTGCATTATCTCTCCCTCTCTTTTGGATTTCAGTGTCAACAAATAGAAACTCGATTATTAGTATGCAGACAGATTTCCCTAAATTACACCTTTAGCCATTTTTATGACAATACTGACAGTGTTATTACTGCGTAGAAGAGAACACCCTCCTGAACAGTATTTTCCTGCTTTTAGTATGAAACAAAGACAAAAGCTAGAAAAAAAAAATAGAGCTTTTTTGTATATCTCTTTTGGTGATGTGCCTTTTATGCAAATATCTCATAGTTTTCTACAGTAATAGTACCATTAAATGCCTTGAGATTTTTTGTAAGAGAAAAGTGTTACCTTGAGATTAAGACATAAAGTACTAAGTGCATTTTTAGGAACAGAGAAGATTTCTCTGTAAAGAAGTTAATGTTCCAAAGAAAGCTTTGTTTATTCGAAAGGTTTTATGGTTGTGCTGTTTTCTTCACTTAGCACCTTAATTCTCATGAACCATACGGGTGTCCAGATGTTTAAAATAAAAAGCCCATTTGGGTATTATCAGAGATTACTGAGAAAAGATATACAGACATGATGTTTAGCTATGCAACATAAATTCTCAGAGCGTGTAGTACCAATAAACACCATATCCTAGATCTGATGAAACTGAACCTATAAATCATAAAAACTAGACAAAGGTCTCATAATACAGTTTACCTCTAGCCAGATGCCATCTGAAAAGAATCTACTAGCCAGGGTGATAATCCTTTTTTATTTTTCTTTATTTTTTTCTTCTTCTCACCAAGGTATTATTGGGAAATGTGTTTAGCAGGGGTGAATATGTTTCTGCCCAACCCAGATGCACTTTTCAGATGTTCTTGTTGCTTGTAATGCCTTGAGAATAGGTTTGCCTAACATCTAAAATACATACATTCTCCTTATTGCCTGAATCTTTCATCTCCTCTCCTCTGGGGTTGTCTAATATGCTCACCAAGCTATTATTGTTTTGCTTCAGATAGCTTGGCCCACTTGCCGAGTTTCATTTGCTGTCACACAGTCACAAATTACAGCATTTACTTCATGCTACCTCCATTCCAAAGTATCAGTTTGCGCTTGCTGAACTGGAGAACATGATGATGGATCCAGGCACATTTGCGCTAATCCATCGCAAGTTGATTCTCCAAAGAATGCAGCACAGTAGTAGTCTGTGGCATTTCCTTTCCATTTTAATTTACTTATGTTGTTTTCTAGTAATTGTTTGCTATCCCAGGCTTTCTTTCAGTCACAGCAGTTTGCTCTCACTTTTTTTCCTTGACTTTTGACAGATCATAAAAAATAAGTGAAGAAAAAAAAAAAAGGAAAACAGACGGAAAAGGTGATTTTTGTTTTTTGCTTGTTTTTTACCTTCATGAACAAATCTTTAAAGCTAGCCAGATTTTCTGCAGGTGTAAATCACTCTAGCTCCACTGTGCATACCATTTTATGCCAGCTGAGGCTGTAATACAGTACTTCTAAAATGCCAGTGATGTAGCTGTTGTCTAGACTTCAGTTTCAGCCGTAGACTCACATCTCCTAAAGGAATCAATTGCACCATTTTATCTATATTCACTGACAAATTGCATCTTCTGCTTCAAATCCTTTCAAAAATATTTGCTGCTAAATGTATGAGAATTCAACATTAGAGTGGGCAGTGAATGTACATTACATGGAAATTGAGTAGCTTGTGTTTGAAGAACAGTTCAGTTGGCAAATCCTGAAGGAATGGGTTGGCATTTATCTTTTACTTTGTGTGCTTCAATAGTGGTTCAGAATCTGGATTACGGACCACATCCCCACTACTGTAGCAGCTGTGTCTGCACAGAACAACAGGAGAGTCCTCCCTTCTTGAAGAGTACATTTTTAATGCTAATTTAACATTAGGATTCTTCAATCAAATTCATCCATATAGGAAAATTCAAAAGCTTTAATGCCATATTCTTTTTTTTTAATCCACAACAACAACAAAAAATGTAGTGACGTAATTGCCACAATATGGGCACAGTGGTTTTAATTTGTCAAAACTATTTCAATTTTTGTGTTGTCGCAATGGGTAATGTAGCATAACTATCATTGCTGTGAAAAATTTAGCTTAGATTTCCTTAGTGTTGCCTGTCCAAATTACTGACGTGCAGTTATTGTTGCCATTTTTTCCCTGTGTTTGATTTGCATTGGGGGTCAATTCCTCAAAGCAGTGCACAGCCTTACTTGCATGTTTTCTCTGATCCTCCAAAGAAAATTTTTCAGAAAGTGCCTGCTTTTCTTCTCTCAATAATTCTTAGAAAATCTAAGCTGATGTGCTCTTTAGAGGATATGAATGGAGTAGAACCAACATTTCATAAGGAAGACTTGCATGATGAAGGCTTGTGAGTTTGAGCCCTAAATTAGCAAGGTCACCAGTTCATCAAGCCAGCATTCAAAGTTAAAAAGTTATTTATTTAGCTAGAGTGCCCTGTACTATCACGTATAACTTAGAACTTTATGTTTGGCTTACAGTCCCTGAGGTGTACCTTGGAAATATGAATGATGTAAGAAGGATAGGGTTAGTTTGTATTTGCTGGACTTTCTGTGCAATGCTGTGGTATCCTATTTTAATGAAGCATTTATACTGGCTTCTAAAGAAATATCGTGCCCAAGCTGAACTGATCAAGGATTGCAATTATTGTTCTTAATAGCAATCATAAGAATGTGTAGTCTTACCAGTTAAAATATTTTGGTGTTTGTTTTTTTCTTTTTTACAAGTGCCAATAACTATAAAATCATTCACTGTATTGAAAAAAGGAGAATTACTTATTAGAACAAATTTTGTTAATTGGAGGACAGGTTGATAAAATTACATTATGAGTTATAACATAAAAGAAGTTAAAGTTTCTAGACATGAAGAAGTGGACAAAATCAATAGAAACAGTTTGCTTTCTTTTGAGCAAAGTAAAACTACATACACAAAAATAGCAGGATATTGGGTTCAATTAGTAGACAAATTAGTTGCCTCTTCAAATTAATCAGATAGAGTTTCACATCTGTTTGAGTTTAGAAAGAATAATTCTCAGCACTGAATGAAAAAACAAACACTTTAACAGTTTTTAAAACTTCCTGAGCCTTTGAATGCTGTGAGATTGACAGTGTGGAAGGTACTGAGTGCTGGAGCCCAAGACATACATCCAGGACATACAAGACCAAATTTCCGTGTTTCTTTGGCCAAGATTCATCCCGTCATCAGAGGAAGGAGGATGATGACATCTCAGAAAGGCATTCAGACCACAGGAGATCTAAACTGACTTCGGTAAAACCTTGTTCACTGCATTAACTACAGAGAAAGTGTACAGTAATTATAGCACTAATTTAGTCTTGTCGGGTAACAAGATTTCAGTGAAATGAATCTGGGCCTCTGTGCCTAAAACCTGCAGTGCTCACACACAAAGCTATGTCTGGCTTTGGTGACCACTGGATAGGTACTGTGGGAGTATCGTAGGTCTGCAAAGTCATGGATGGTCTGGGGAAGATGAATAGGGAATGGTTATCCTCTCTCTCTCTTCTCAATACAAAAACTACAAATCACCCAATGTAACAGTTGTCAGATTCAAAGCAAACAAGAGGCAGTGATTCTTCACCGTTCAACAATGTGAAGTTGAACTTTACCTCAAGAGGTTTTACTCTAGATCTGGAGGCATCTAAATGCCACAGGAACTTTATTTACTCATTTACCCAAAATTTGTCTATCTGCTTTAAGTTACTCTTCAACACCACAGTGTATTTCTGCCCTAGTAGGGCTGTGATATTTGATACCCAGCTCATTCTGCTTCATCAGGATCCTTGCTGGAGGAGCATGGTCCATTAAAGATTCCCACAGAAAGCCTCACACAAGGCAGAAGTTTGGGACATCATTGATTTCTTCTTTCTGCCTTGAGCTTTTCTTCCTTAATGACTCTCCCATGAGGTGGGAGAGTGCAGGCTGATATCCACCTGTATCTGTAGAGATTCAGTCCTACTTCTCTCATTTTCCGAGTAAGCTAGTTTAACTGTCTAGATGCGGAACAGAGAGGGAGAATGAGGGAATTTGTGCATATTTGTCATTCTTTACTCCCTCCTGAGGAAAGTAATCTACTAGATAGCAAAATAATTTGAAATTCATGAAACCCGGCAGAGCACAAGTGGGAGCATAAGTCTGTAGCCTAGTGATTAGGACCCCCTGGAGACCTAATTTACTCCTCCAACAATACCATTGCATGTAAAAACTGTTACAGGATAAAGCACAGAATATTCACTTCTTTTTCACTCTGATGCAAAATGTCCAAGTGTGATCTCCTTTCGTAGGAATGATATTCTGAGCAGACAATGGCCATGTGTACAGATGATTTAACAGGAATAATGGTTTGTAGCATACATTCTGGTAGTTGTTAAAACCACTTTTGCTCACACAAGTTTTTTTGTTTTCCAGTAGTGAAAGAGCTGATTCTGGACCTTATTCAAACCACAAAGCTATGACTGATCTTACCAAACACCTGAAAGTGATCAAGTAGTAACCAGATTCCCCAATCTGCTGAAGATGCTAGGTTACCAAGACTTCCAAATAAAAAACAACAGCAGCTACAAAACAACAACAAAAAAGCAAGTTTAATGTGACTTTTAAATCCTAAAGAAGGCTCCTTTAAAAGTAAGTTCTCAAAATTAACATTTACTGTGAAATTTAACATTTCCCTTTCCAAGCAGCTAACAGGGGCAGCTGGCAGACACAACAGTTTGTGCAGCAATTTCTGTGCTTTGCTTTGAGATCTCCTGAGAACTTCTGGGGCTGTCAGAGGTCTCCTGGGAGCTTTTTGAAGTCCAGGGTGCCAGCTGAGGCTGGGAAAGGATAGCTACAAGAGGCCCTGATTTCCAGTAAGCTCTAGTAACTTCTAATGATCTCTGCCAACTATTCTTGAACTGAGGGTGTTTTGAACTTTTTTTCCACAGCTGATTCTTTGTTAGGGTGTGTCAAACACCTTTTCAACAACTGCTAGGAAGAGGCCTGTATAGCTGCTGGCCTTAGAATACAGATCTCGGATGCAGCAGTTGGTACAGAAGGGGGCACAGAAAAGGCCAGAAAGTCTGCTGTGGTCACTCTTTATGCACTCAGCAATGATGATGGTACGCAACAGAACATGGTCCCTGGCATCCACTGGAGCAACTGTACTGGTACATCAGAGACCTTGACTGAGATCCCAAGGGAAGATACAGATTTCTGTGAGGATGGTTGAACACTGGCACAGGTTGCCCAGAGAGCTTATGGAGTATCTGTCCTTGGAGCATTCAAAACCCTATGGGACGCGTCTTTGAGCAACCTGTTCCAGACGACTACTCTGAGCAGGGGTTTGGACTACAATTTCCAGTGGCACTTTCCAACCTCAACTATTCTGATCCAGGAAATATAGAGAACGCTTCCAGATAAATCTTGGGAAAAGTAGGATATTTCCATTGCCTCCACTCATGGAACTTGCTACTGATTTTACATCTAAATGTTTCTTCTTTTTGTATTGAAAATAGAAGTCTTATAAATCTTCCTGGAATTACATTTTCCAGTCCAGTTATACCTGTGGCCTTTCTTAGGACCTTTGAACTAGTATTTCCCAAGTATACTCATTTTTACCTTGGTGTGTAGAGTTCATCAATGGTGTTTTTCATGGACCTCATGCCCATGGAGGCCCCTAACTTTTGCATGAATGATTAACCATTCAAACGTTCCCCTTCATGCAAGAGTTCACTACGACATTAATTTTATCTAGAACTGCCTGCTGATCTCATGTTTCACTGCCAACCTTCCAGTTTATTACACAGTTTCAGCCAACTGAAATACTGAGATGGCTATTCCTTGGCTAAGTACATCTTAGTGGTTTCTTTCTCCTCTAAAGCTCCTTATGTTATAAAGACTCCACACCTCCTCCAGGAAAGTTAATGGTGGAAACAGTCCATCATTGAGCAGAAGGTTAGACTAAATGGCCTGCAGAGATCCTTTCAAACCAATATTTCTATGGCTGTGAAACCCATTTCATTGCTTCTAGAAGTTTTGTCCTGAAATCTAACCTCAATTTTTATAAAATTTGGGTTGGTATTTCTTATCCTGTCCTCCATGGATATGTCTTTTCTGTTTTCAGTAGCACATTACCTACCTGAAGACTGTTACCAGGTATGCTTCCAGTCTTTTCCTCTTTTGGCTGAATGATTTCATTTTTTTCAATCTTTCCTAAAATATCGCACTTTTGAGATATGTGATCACTCTCAGTGCTGTCCTCTTGCTTTTGTCCATAACTCTCTTGGATATGTTGTTGTAAAAGAGGCCTCCCCAGTGCTGAATAAATTGGAAGGATAAAGGCATATGGTTTTGAAGTTATACTACTGATTTTACGGTCATGATGGACAGAGGGGGTTGGTGGAGGATGATAGTGTTCACTTGTGACCCACTATAATTTCTAAAAACTTTTCTGTATGATGGCTGCTCAGACAGCTGATCCCCATTCTGAATTTTTACAGCTGATTATGCTTGTGAAGTGTTATACTTTGCATGAGTCCCTAAAGAATCTAATCATATTTTTTCCAACTGTATCTCCTGTGTCTCAGCATAATTTTGAATTCCGGTCTTGTTCTTGAGCTTCTTGAAGCTTGTTGTCACCTGCAGATTTAATAAGTACACTTTCCATTCTATCATCTGAGTCATTAACAAAAGTACTGAATAGCTCCAAAATGAAGGCAGATGCCTGTTGGATCCTGCCCAGCACTTCCCTCTGTTTTGACTATGAACCACTGAACCACCGAGTACAGCTTTCTAATTGTCTTTGCACCTACTCTGTGGTAGTTTCATCTAGTCCAGATTTCTCAGGTTTATTTGGGAAAATAACCTCTAAGCCTGTGTCAGAATTCTTACCAAAGTCAAAATATGACGTTTCCAGCTTCTGCTCAATCCATAAACCATTTTATAAAAGAAGAAGAAAATCAAGTTCACTTGACATGCTTTCTTCATGACAAATCTCGACTAGCTGTTGCTCCTTGTTATTTCCTAGGTGCTTACAAAGAATTTGTTAGATTTTGTAGCTCTTTTTCACTGCGCAAATCACAGTCACAAGCTATCGCTTATCATTTCATATGTTCTTTAACCAAAGCAATGTTAGCTTTTTAAAAAATGACAGGTGAGTAAAATTTGTCTTAAAATTATGTTGCAATACACATTATCTCCATGCTAATGGTGCTTTAGTGTTTTGTGGTGAGAGAGTGCTATTCAACATAAATATCTAGATTTATGCATAGAGATGCAAAGCATATTTTTTATCTATGCATATATAGTACCTCAAAGAAATCTGCTTTGCAGAAATGCAAATATCTTTTAGTCATAGAGTCCATCAGCTGAAAAAAAAAATGGGGTAATTGCACCTTAGGCATATATATGATAGAAGAAAAAGCTTTATGGTTATTTCAGTTGCTAGTTATTCTAATCATGGAGACAGAATAGCATGAAGGAAGTGGGTATTCTTATTTTATGCAGATAGTTTTTGTATCTAAGTTTGGATGCTAAGCTTTTAAGACAGCCAGTGTAGAAAAGTAAGCTCTGAATCACCCCTGAGAGGTTCTTTACTTAGGACTCAAACTAGAAGTCTAAAGTCAGGCAGTGTAATTAACCTCCATTGTTCCTTTTCTTCCATTGCCCACCAATCCCATGCCGCCCTATCCTCAACCAACTGTCCATCAACTTCAGTTTTTCACACCTCTCAGATTACAAGACTTGGATCTCAGCCTTAATTTTACTAACGTGTACAAAATTGAATAGATTACAGTCTAAATCCCTGATTTCAATTCCCTTTGTTTTATTGTTACTACCACAAGTAGGATGAGGCTTAACAGTTTGTTCAAGCTTTCTTTTTTATGCAGATTTATGCTGGGTCTTGCTTCTTCAGGGAAATCAGAAGCTGGCAGCTCTTACTGCGTTGCAGTTATAGGTTAAACTGGCGGCAAGGCATGATCAAGTTTATAAACATTTCCAAGCATTATTTCCCACTGTTCTTTGCTGCTGTTCATATGACACTCAGCAGTGAAGCTCTTTAGGGGATCCTCATGGGATGCTTATTAGTGTTTTCTAATTGCTCCATGCAGAGGGAAATAACTGTACATGGCAGGACTCCACCATTGCTTTAGCCTGTTTAACTCATGAGGCCTTAAGTTGTAAGTGTCAAACCACAGAGAATGAACTAATGAGAAAAAGATTAGTGTAACAACCTTCTAATGTGTTATCAGGAAGGCCCATGCTGTTGCATTAGGCTGTCTTTTCCCAGACTAATTTCAGCATGTCTCTACTAAACATCTACTGTTTCCTGTCTTGATCTTGCTCTCTCATCTGAGGTTCAGCAACAGTCCAGTCTGCTCAAAATAGCCATGTACATTATGCAAACCTATTCCCCATCAGAGATTTGTCTCTGAACCAGCCGGAGGTATACTTTAAGAATGGAAAATACCAACCTCCCCTTAAATATTCAAGGCAGCAAACAGAAATAAATTTTGGAGGAGAGATGTAGGAGTTCAAAAGGAAAAAAAAAAAGAACAGTGCCTACCTCACACCTACAAAATGCCGATGAGAAACTGAAACAAAGAAGAAAACAATTAAAATTACTTTTAAAAAATCTCAGCATAACAAATGGGGTTTTATTGAACTATATCTAAGCGCTTAAGATTTAAAAATTCTCTCTGCCAATCTGTAAGAACTAATAAAGAAAAAAAAAGATAAATAAGGTTATTTAAGAGGATAAATAAATATTCATTTATTTTCCAATCATAATGAATAATGACTATAACAATTCTGATAAAAAGCATAGATTGGAACAAATCCTTTTACTGAGGTCTGAATCCTGAGAGAAATAAACTACATTATCTTCAACATAAGACAGACAAAAAAAAAAAGCCCTGCACACCTAAGAAAGGTTGAAATTCAAACCCAGAATATACACTCAGATTTTACATAAAAAGCTGCTGCTGCCTCAGTTGATGAAGCAGTTGTCCTGATTATAGCATACTTGTCTGCTATTTCCGCTCATTTCATACTTAATACTAAAATTCAAGATATGCTAAGTAAAAATTTTTTTTCAGTTCTCTCATTAGGCTTTTCTATTGCTCTTAGCAGTATAAATCTCCTTTTCTTCCTTTAATCCTTCTCTTTATGAAAACATGGTACCTCTTGTCATGGAGAAAGTTCCTGTGCAAAAGGATGTGATATATTTGTTGGCCTGTCAAGTCCATCTATGCATGGTTTAGAAAGAAGCAGTGGGCACCATAACAGTTTACTGCTGGATCAGGTGACTGGGATGGAGCACAGCAGAATCAGGGTGGACACCCTCAGTTGCAATAACTTGACACCTGCATCCCTCAGATGTCCTAGGCAATGCAATGGCACAAGGCTTCCACCTAGAAATGTGCATTGCAAGATTTCTCTTTCCTGCTGTGGAATATGACTTTATTCAGAGCATCCTTAAGCACGACCCAAAGTCATAACTGTGGGAGAAAATGTGATAGGAATTAAAACTGCATAGGTATTGTCAAAGTGTAAGAATTGCAGGTACAGGTAAAGACATAAGCATGTTCATGCTCTATGTGCGTCAGAGCTTTTATCTTTAGTTTGTTTGGTTGATTTGGTTTTGGTTTGGTTTTTTTTTTTAAGCTACATCATTTTTCTGAGAAATACTTTTTTGTTTGTTTGGTTGGTTAGTTGGTTGTTTTTTTGCTTTGGTACTAGAACAAAAAAGAAGGAAATAGAATCTGGGGGATCTAGTTTCCCTTTTAAAATATAAAAGGGAAGAACCTAAACAATGATGAAAAATTTTTTCATTGAAAAACATTTTATTCAAAAATATTTTTACCTCAAATTGATATTACTCTGGACTTCTTTCATTCATTGTTTTAAAATAGCTATTCCTTTGATTTTTAATAACGTGGTTACATATGCTAGCACTTAAGTTTATTTTCTTCCTCTCTTTTTTTTTTTAAGTTTATTTAAAACTGTTACTCAGAAGAATTTCTTTCATTCATTGTTTTAAAATAGTTATTCCTTTGATTTTTAATAACTTGGTTACATATGCTAGCACTTACGTTTATTTTCTTCCTCTCTTTTTTTTTCAAGTTTATTTAAAACTGTTACTCAGAAGAAGATCCTAATGGGCATCCTGAACCAGGCTAACAGCTTTGTAACTGGCTTCCTATATATATATATGTATATATAGTATATATAGTAAATATACAGAAGTACAATTGGTCCTTTCCCCCATAAACTCCTTATCTGATTACCTGGCAATCACAAAACCCATTCAGTTGAATCAGAAAAGAGTTGATTACTGATTCTATCATATTAAAACCAAGAAAGATCAATAAAAGAAGCTATGCAAAAATTTAAATGCTAATTGGTTCTTTCGACATATTTAACATATTTCTGTAATTCTGTAGCAGGATCTGATGCGGGACAATGAAATCTAACAGCAGCTAACGTAGCTGAACAGCAGAGAAATAGTGCAATTTGCAGGAATGAACATTCTGCATTTTTCTACGTAGCTAAATCTGTTTTTTAATGGGATCTGAGATTTCCTTTAAGAAGAAGAAGAGGAATAAAATGAAGAAGAGGAAGACAAAGAAGAATGAAATTAAATGAAATAAAATAAAATCTCTTGTACTTGTGGTTGTCCTTTCTACTAAAAAATAATGCAAACAAAAGTCAGAACATTTCTGGTTTTTTCCCGGTTTGCAAATTTTAATCCCTACACCTGATCTCTACACATTTACTGTTCTGGGGTGACAAGCACAGTTGGAATGGCTTGGCAGACACTTTGGAAGGTGACCTCTTCAGTTGCCATAGCTATATCTGACGGGGACCATAAATAAGAGATTTTATTTTGGTTTCAACCACCTTATTTTACTTCAGTTTAAAATTAAAAAGATAAGATCCAAAATAATAAATGCACTCACCATAAATTATTTTTGATCATTGAATTATGGTATATAGTTCTTACAAGAAAACTGTATCCGTTTTTAGAGAAAAAACAAAAAAAATTTGTTTTTCAACAAATAAAATTTGTTTTGCTTTGGTTTAAATCAAATTGGGTAGTGCAGGCCTTAAACTTGTATCTTTTTGGTCTTGGCCAAAAGCTTTTATAAAAAAGTCACAATTTTTTGGTAAAATTTGTGAATAAATTTTTCTCTATTTTCCAGCTGTAGAGCAAAACTCATGTCTCAGAATAAGGATACCATGCACTGATAAACTTGACCTAGCTAAAAATTAATCCATTCCCCATTAACATCTTTCAGGGGAAAAAAAAAAAGTGTAGTAGTGGTTTCAGCTTGGGGGTGGGGAGTGAGCAGGGAGGGAGCATAGCAATAGGAACATGCTTGTTTGAACATCTCAAGGATATTCAAAATTATCAAGAACTGTTGTGGAGGGCTTCAGGAAGAGGACAGAAGACAAAGGAGTTTCTGAAGATATGAAAGGGAAGATGAAGGAGTGGGGAAAACTGTCCCCCACTGTCTCCCTCATAAATTGGTTCTCCAAAGAGAAAATGTAGAGAGTGTAATTATTAACAGTTTCTGAGAGGTGGAGATGACGACAATGCTGAGTATAAATACCAGATTAGACTCACGACCAATAATTTTATCATATCATAAAACAGTGTTACACAATGCAGCAAAATGATAACCTCAACCCAGCTCCAAGTGGTGATAAACAGTACAACAGGGAACATATGCTGCAGATAAGGTATTACATAACACAACATTGAGAGCCAGTCCAACAACTTTGAGAGCCAATAAATCAACATTGTGACCAGCAACTATTGAACAAATATAATGAATGCTTGTAACAAATTTGCCTTAACACACTTTGGTCAGATCTGTCGTTATCTCATCCCTTTGAGCCCCATGTTGGGTGCCAAAAAGGACAATTGTGGTTTAACCAGGCAGGCAGCCAAACACCACACTGCCGCTTGCTCAACCCCCCTCCTGCATGGGGGGATGGGGGAGAGAATAGAAAAAAAGAGAGTAAAATTGTAGATTGAGGTAAAGGCAGTTTAAAAGAAAAGGGCAAAGAAGGGCAATGAAGCTGATGAGGGGTCTGGAGAACAAGTCTTGTGAGGAGCAGCTGAGGGAACTGGGGCTGTTTAG
>NW_009202115.1:12429-18851 GCF_000690835.1 Fulmarus glacialis
CTCTACAACTACCTGAAAGGAGGTTGTAGCGTGGTGGGGGTTGGTCTCTTCTCCCAAGTACCTAACGATAGGATGAGAGGAAATGGCCTCAAGTTGCGCCAAGGGAGGTTTAGATTGGACATTAGGAAAAATTTCTTTATTCAAAGAGTGGTCAGGCCTTGGAACAGCCTGCCCAGGGAAGTGGTGCAATCACCATCCCTGGAAGTATTTAAAAGACGTGTAGATGAGGTGCTTAGGGACATGGTTTAGTGGGCATGGTGGTGTTGGGTTAACGGTTGGACTCGATGATCTTAGAGGTCTTTTCCAACCTTAATGATTCTATGATTCTATGATTCTATGATTCTATGAAAAGAACAGAAAAGGAAGAGAGAATAATAATAATAATAATGATGATGATGATGATGATGATGATGATGATGATGATGATGATAGAATATACAAAATGAGTGATGCACAATACAATTTCTTGCCACATGCCGACCGATGCCCAGCTAGTTCCCGAGCAGTGATCTCTGCTCCCCGGCCAACTCCCCCCAGCTTATATACTGAGCATGACGTCATATGATATGGAATACCCTGTTGGCCAGTTGGGTCAGCTGTCCTGGCTATGCTCCTTCCCAGATTCTTGCGCACCTGGCAGAGCATGGGAAGCTGAAAAATCCTTGACTTAGTGTAAGAACTACCTGGCAACAACTAAAACATCAGTGTGTTATCAACAGTCTTCTCATATTAAATCCAAAACACAGCACTATACCAGCTACTATGAAGAAAATTAACTCCATCCCAGCCAAAACCAGGACAAGTAGATAGATTTTAAAATATGACTGCTATTTCATGAAGTTGCAGAAGTCCGCAAATAATAATATAGTTTCCTCACATAGAACAAGTCAGCTTTCAAGCTGGCCAGCATTTCTTACTTACTTTCAGAGGAAATTAACTTTGTCTCCACTGACAAAATCTGTCAAATCCATGCTTGAAAAAAGATCGTACCCCTTGAAGGTGTATGAAAAAGACACTGGAAATAGCTTTGTGACCTATGAAAATTGCTTGGCTAAAATACAAATACAAAAATCCTACTCATACTGAGGCAAAAAAATACATTGCTGTTTAAAATCTGAAAAACAGAAGCTTTGGATTGAGGTAATCTTATCATTCAATACTTATCATTTCACAGAATTTCATTTCATGTTTAACTTTTTTCTACTAGCAAAATAAAATTTGAATTTAAAAAAAATCAGGCTGAAAAACAGAACCTTTAATTTAAAAAAATACATTTCAGCCATTCTAAAATTGTCCTTAAACTGATATGGGGGAACATTTAAAATGACCATTTCATGTGTTTTGCTTATCACACTGGCAATTTGTAATTAAAATTGTCTAATGAAAAATAAATGAGTGCTTCTACTGATAGCTGTGATTCAACTAGGTATGGTACTTAAACACATAAGTTTCTGAACAGTTATATTCAGACAATTTTCAAACGTTCAAAAACATTTTATTATTTACTTTTAAAATTAAGAGCAACACTAATACTTGTAAAATGGTCAGGTGTCTCCTGGTAAGAGCTGGTAAATAGCTGGCCAGAAGATGGCTTTGAGGTGTCTTCTATTAAAAAGTCCAGTCCAGCATCTAATGAAATATCAACGATGTGTTGTGATCGTGTCCATGGAAGAAAGAGAGGGTCTTTGTGGTAATTTGCAGGTAAGGGACTACCTGTTCACAGTGGATGAAACTCTACTGTAACTACAGCTAAATGCCTCTTTCTAATAATCATAAGCTTTTCAAAGAGGTTTCGCCAACTATGTGCAGGATTGCTCCTGAATACAGTATTATCACTGAACCATGAAGTAAATGCATGAATGCGGTGTAAAGTTTTCTGATTCTGAGCCTATCCTGTACCAGGTCTTAAGCTTTGATCTCTTGAAAGGTGTACCTCTTTACCCAGTAAGTCAGCTTGCTGAGCAGCCTTCATCATACCCCAACTGAGACCCAGATCTTGAGCTACAAATCAAAAGACAAAAGGAAGACAGGATCTTTTAGGACAGGTAGGGAAGCTGGTACAACAGGAGACAGTAGGAATATAGCCTTGCCTATTGGCAATATTGATAATGCCTCCATTACGGAGTTCACTAATTACAGAGCAGGTATAAATTGTTTTGTAAAAATCTATTGGTGAAGCATAAAGAGCAGTGAATGAGCCTTCAGCTTAATCTAACTGACATTACAGTGGCATCCCCTGGCACATTAAGAAGTTAATGTGACTTTAATAGGTCATAATCACACTAATAAAGTTTATAACTATTCACTTTAGTAGCCAGAGTCATTTAACAAAACTATAACTTTTGTTCTTGGGGTTGCATCAGACTCAATGTACAATTAATCTTTAACAAGGGCAGAGCTCTGCTTTAACGGAGTTTAACAGCAGAGACTCTGGGCCATCCCTTCCTAAACAACAGAAATAGAGAAGCTAGGGCTAGAAGATCCTGCTGGTCAATTTAGATGTGTGCAGAAAACGTCCTCTCCAAGGAAAGGGAGAGGTTTGAACATATCCAGGATGCATCTCTTGGTCTGAGACATCATGGGCCTCCTGGAGGTCAGTTCAAAGACCTTCCCTGTCTGCAATAGCCAAGCCAATTATTGATGAAAATACTGCATTGCCTTGTTCTGTATGCTTTCTTGCTGGCTGAATAGCCTAGAAAATGTTTCTATTGAAGGGTAGGTTTTGTCCCAAACCAGCTTTAATCAATATATTCACCTTAATCTGAAAGATCATTGAGGTGAATCCCATCAAATAGAAAACCTTTTGTGTGGCCATTTATTTGGCACTGTAAGAACAGAGAACAACCTGGCCTAGAAAGGTCTGGAGGGTGATACCTCTAAATAACCTTAAAACTTATTTTGATGGGGGGCTAGAAAAGAAGTCAATAATATTATACTTTCCTTTGGGTGACGGCATACTCGCCTTGCCCACAGCAGAAATGTTTATCCTTCAGCAAAGTTGGCAAATCAAAGGTGGATCGGTCCCACATCACCGCACAAAGAAAGTGACAGCAATCCCCGGTTTTCAGAAAGGGTTATATTGCATGAGAAAACGTCAGGGGACTGAAGGCCTTTGAAAGGCAAAAGAGTTCCACTCATTTGAACTTTAGTTTATCTGATAGAAATAGCTGTCAGATATATTCAGCTTCTCTTTCTTCCTTTCAGTGACTCTGAGACAGGACTTATTGAGATAAGCCTAAGAAAGAGGAAGAAAGGGCAGATAGTCAGCATAAAGCAGTTGTATTGTGTAATGTGACAGAAAAGAAGAGCTGAAGAGCTCAGTTGGAAGTCTGTAGTTAATGTTTTAAATATTGTCCTATTGAGCTTAAGTGCTAGCCAAAGCAATTTCACGTTAATGACAATTCTGCTTCCAAGGCACTCTGCCTAAAAGGAAAGCAATGCTGCTAACGCCTTTAGCACTTCTCCAGAGGAAGCTGGGCCTCTGGAGGACCGTGGGGGATAGAGGGGACTGGCTCCCGGGTTCCAAGACAAGGGCAGTCTTTCCCAGTAACCCATGAGAGATTCCTACCCTTCTCAACAGGTGCTGAATGATGGTGAATGAAATGTTGAAAACAGATTATTTTGTTCTGTTCTGCCTTAATACCAGGCAGAATATGATAATATCTCTACGTCTTGCAGAAAAGCATTAATTAAGACCTTTCCAATTACTTTCAAGACACTCTATGGAAAATAGCAGAAGAGAAAACAAATAAGAGAATACACTTTTATATTTGAAACTCACAAATAAAAATAAAGAACTAGGAAAAAAACCCTGAATCCATCCTGCCACTGTTCTGGTGGCATTTTTCTTCCTTGTAATAGTACAGATGGTGTGGATCCCCATATCTATGAGGATCAAAACTGTTTGTGTAGCAAACATATAAAATTCACATAATTTGAACCTAATTTTTAAGTTCTAAGGCATTTTAAGATAAACTGCTGAAGTCAATCCTTTGCTTTTCTGAGTCTTGGTTCCAAAACTTGATACTCCCCTGCCATGGTTAGCAGTACATCAGTCTGATGATTAGAAGAAAAACCCTATGCAATTCCGATAGGTTAGCCTTAAATTGTACTCTCATTTTTAATTACAATAGGTGTTTTGAGATTTTCTGCCATTTTCTGCACACATATTGTTGGGCAACATTTTAATCTTGCTAATATTCACTTACTACTTCATGGAATGCCAAGCAACTACAGACACAATAAAAATCTATTTAACCCAAGTCCTTACAAGTTCTTAACTTAAATATTGACCGGCAGAAAAATAACAATAATGAACCAATACCAGACTATGCTTAAAAACCTAATGATAACTAATAATATCTGTGTAAGGTCTTTGCTTCTTGTCACCCATTCCTCTAATGAAGGCTTCTTGTGTAAACAATGATTCTTTGAACTTCGTCAAAGTCAGTGAACACTTGTTATTTTATTGAAGAGGTGATAGTAGAGGCTAGCAAACAGCAATTACTTCACAACAGTGTGCTAAGTTGATGTTGCAGGTATTTGTAGATGATTTGCAGTAATGAAATTGGCTTTATTATATGTATGTATCTTGTAATTGAATGCATAAAGCGTCATCTCTGAATACAACTTCAGGCATAAAGGCTAAGAACTTCCTGACTAAATGTATGGGTCTGCAGTGTAGGTGTCTGCATTTAAAATGGTCATAGCCTTTTTTTTTTTCCCTTAGTAGTCCATGGAAGTCTGGTCAATATTGTGAATGAAGTTTGTGATGTGATTCAGTCTATATTAATGTAAGCACCCACAGATCAGATGGAGCTGCATTTATTCTGTTTATTAGGTCCCCATTAAATATAAGAAATTGGGGTGCTTTCTCAGACTAGATTTTGACATTGTGAACCTATAGACTTGTGGGAGATGAATCCCTCACAAAGTGCTACTCTAACTTAGGGAATCAGATTTTCATGCTCTTAGCCAAGTATAAATGCAACCATACCCACAGATAAATTAATGCAGGTCTCTGGCTGGGCGAGGCTACACGTTTGGGAAGCACATTGATTTAGGTTAGGCAGAACACTAACTTAGCACATATGTATTCGTGGTTATAAGGACAGACGTATTAGACCATGAATAAATGGACTATGTGTCCAGACTCATCTTCCAAAAGAAAGATGCCCCTTTGACAATTGTCTAAAAAAATAACCTATGACACTCTAGAATATGACTCCTGTTGCAACAGCTTTTCTGAAAATCTGGTATCAATGATAGATGCCCAGTTCTTGACAACATTCTTGCCTCAGGGTTTAAGCCTGCATTCTGCCAGCAATCAACTGGGAGAGAGATGGGGGATTTATTTTTCCTGATGTTTATTTTCAATCTTGTCAAATTGATGCAAGTGTTTTGGGACAAAGACTATTCCTTATTTGTTGTTTCATTACCTTGCACAAGGGGGGTCTGGGCAGTAGCTGACTCTGATCCTGACTCAACAGGACTCTGATCTTGGTTGTGGCATAAAGATGATGTTTGACACTACTGCTTATTAAAAAGAAAAAGAAAAAGAAAAAGAAAGAAAAAGAAAAAGAAAGAAAAAGAAAAAGAAAAAGAAAAAGAAAAAAGAAAAAGAAAAAGAAAAAGAAAAAGAAAAAGAAAAAGAAAAAGAAAAAGGCCAATTTCCCTTCACTTAACTGAAGAAAATAAGAAGGGATTGAAGTTTTATGTCACTATGATGAGCTTTTCTTGGTACACACATGTGTTTGTGGTGAAATGAACAAATTTTATGTAGGAGGGCTAAGTTGCTTTACTCCTGAGCTTGACGGTGAGATCTAATGACGGTGCAAGCAACAGAGCTTTTGAAAAGCTGGGGAATAATAAAAAACATGGTGCAATACATGACTTTTTCCTCCCGCACTTTCATTTCCTAGGAAACAGATGCAAGATCAGTTGGCAACCTGGCATCAGTCTGCATGCCTTGTTTAAGGGAGTGTATTGTTCATAAAATGTTATGAATACAGTTACTTCACAGATGTGTGGAACTAAATTTGATGTGACATCAGTTTAATGATAACACATGAAAGATTCAGAAGACTTCTGGTTGTGTTGCCTCATTATATGTGTGATTGCATGCAAAACTACTTGTAAGACACAGAACCTGTGCAAATGACCCATTGATGTTGGCTGCTGATTAAATTCACGGTTCATGCAAATTCTAATATAACCAAGAAAAAAGTGTAAGGGTAGTTATCTAACATTCTCCAACCTCATGAGACTTTTTGATGCTTGCTTCATTATTGTTTTGTTTTCTATATGCTTCCAGACAGTTGTGATAAATTTTAAAACAAGAACTCATGGGAGTTTAAATGCATGGTGGATGGGGCGTTTATGGAGCCATTCTTGCAAGTTCATAGAATCATAGAATCATAGAA
>NW_009202116.1:0-57304 GCF_000690835.1 Fulmarus glacialis
GGCTCTGCAACGGGGTGGCGGCTTTCTCCCCTGCCAGTTGCCGTATCTCATCTGCCGCACCCCTCAGCTGCCCTTCTCTACTCTCCCGTCCCCCCTTCAGCTGCCCCTTGCACTCATGTTTGCCCTCTGCAATGCCTCCCCCCCCCCCGCAAGATAACTCTTCAGCCTCCAGCTGGAAGCATCGCGCACTCCCCTCCTCCTCCTCTCTTTCCGGGGCCAGCACCTCCATTCGGTAAATCTATTGCAGCGTGCTATCCATCTCTGCCTGCAGCTCTGGGACCAGCCTCACCTATACCCCAGCATTTCACCACCATGAATCAGTACCAGGAGATTAAGACTAAACACAGAGTGCCTCTCATTGGAAAGGCCAGTCCCGAGGACTTTCCTTTCCTATAATAAGCATACAGGTATAAACAGTAGCAAATACTAAATTCTGCCTGCAAAAAAGATGAGGGATGTTGACCATACGGGCCCTAACATTCTGGGGGAGATGAGAATTAGTAATTCCCTAAAAAGAAACACACCTCAAGTTGGCTTAATGCATTTTGGACCACATCTTCTTGCAAACATCTACTCAAAGAGGTGGGCAGGTGATTAGAGGCTTCCACATTGTGAAGTGGATAAGGAATCCCAGAAAGGGTAATTCACTACTAAAATAGTGCTCTGTACAGCTCATAAGCTCCAACCACAATGCTGAATATGAGTGAGCAGTCTCTTTGGAACCTCATGCATATTATTTTGCAGATACGCTCCCACAGGGATCTATCCTTACCTAACCCTGACCCTCAAAACCAGCAAGACTGCTAGGGTTCGCCAAGAACATGCCTGGGGGCACAGAGACAAGAATTAACCACCGGTTGTATATGCTTTGAGATTACAGACCCTTCCAGTATATGATTTGCTCATACCCACCTGCTCCTTTTAAAGCAGCGAACAGAGCACTCAGCAGTTTAAGAGTTGAGTGACAGGGGTGCTTGGGTTCCTGAACAAGGAAAAGTTTACTAACAGCAAGGTGCCAGCCCCCCATTCACAGGCAGAAGTCACACAAACATCTACAGAGCAAGATACCAAGGCTGCCTACAATGTGTAACTGGTCACTAATGCACACTCATACTTCTCACTATTTACCACAAGCATGACAAGGAATTCTTATTACACTGAGGGGGAGGACAATCGCTCCTCTGGCACCATATGCGTACCTCTTCTGTTCTGTGCTTCTGGGCAAGAAAAGATGGCAGCAGCAAGAAGGCAAACAACCGTGCCCTCATACCCCTCCCAACATCCCAAAGAGCAATATAATTCCTGTCTGCAGCTTAATCACAAAGAAAGTCAACTAAATCAAGAAACATTTGAAAAACAGGCAACCCAAAGGGAACTCAGATTCTAAACGATGCAGCCCAGTTCCTGGCTTTGACATCACTGCCTCGTGGACTGTATCAGGGTATGATGCTTCTGCAGCATCAGTTAACAGAGCATATATAGGAAGAGGCAACATAAAAAGCTGCAGGGGAATAAGAAGAAACCAGAGCTGGAACACTCCAACCATGGATGAAAAAGCACAGGGAAATACGAGAGAGCAATCTGGTCCACTGCATAAAATGAAAAGTCTTGATTCCCTGTTCCTCATTTTGCCAAAGACTTACTAGGGTGTATCCACATTCTCAGGGGACCATTTTATTTATTTTTTAAGATTCCTTTTAACCAAACTATTTTACATTTGTTTTGTGTTGTGATTCAACTCTGTTTTAAAAAAGCCTATGACAAACTGTTTTCCTTTGAACTCATGAGATGTCAAAAATCCCTACTGGGAAGGCAAGCCTAGCATATAGCCTAACTGAGTAACAGAATTAGAGGGAGCTTGAAATGCTGTTCCAAATTTCCAAATATGAATGAAGTCAATCCTTCTGGCATTCTGAAATTTTGGCCAATTATGCTGTCACCTTGATCGGTGTCATACAGAATTATCAGTAAGCCACTGAGGCAATGCAAGATATCCAAAATAGTTGTGTGCCTCTATTGAAAGGCAAGAGAGAGCCACTTCTTAATAAAAAAGAACAACAAAGCACACAAAAATTAGTTTCAGAAACTTAGACAGAAACTGTAAAGCTTCACAAAATGATCAAGGTTTTTTAAAACATTTTTTTTTTCAGATTTTCCTTCCTATTCTAGCCTTCCATTAATTCAGGCACCATGTTCAGTTCTCGCTTAGCCTGCAGCAAGAACAGCTACTTCTGTTCTCCAAGTCAAGCACAACAGACACCTCTAAATGTTTATAAATATAAAAGAACTAAAGAGTTGCACACCAAATCAGAAGTGACCTGTTGCTCTCCAACATCTCATAAAACAGACTGCATAACACAGTTTAAATTTTCTCTCCTCTGCACAAATGACTTGCAGCAAATTCTCTGTCTGCATTTTAATGGTGCAGGAGACATTGCACTACTCACAGAAGGCATCTGAAAATGACAGCTGCTGAATTACAGTAGTCTTACAATACAGGACTGGTAGAACAATGAGACTGAAACCTATGGATGCATGAGAAAAGTTTTGATAAAAACTGGAAGTGGCTCTAGAGCACAATGGTTTAATTTTTAAAAGTACAGAATTCGGATTTTTAAGAGAAACATTTCAATTTTACCACTTATGTTTAGAACATTATTTATGACAGAATTCTGTCAGCATTATTGTTTGTACTGTTGACTGAAGACAAACTGTAACACAATTAAAAAAAAGCTATGGATGATTACTGCTGTGAAGGAGCATTAGGAAATCCCATGGCTTGCTAGGTCAGTCAATGTTGACAGACAACACAGTTATATTTTATGAAGTGGTTACCATGGCTATTGACCAGCCACAACACAAGATCTCCTAATACCATTTTATAATTTGAGCTTCCCTAATGAAATGTATTAGATTCTGCAGTATCCTGCTACAATGTGTAAACAGGGAGCTATAAATAACCACGAAAGAACAAGGAACAAGCATGTTAATGTTTGCATATGTGTTACTTGCAGGTCCCATATTTTATCCCAAGAAACAAATATCATGACAAGATACACAAAGCCATTATGTTCTGACTAACAGAGCTCAGATGGCATGTTTATCAATGTGATGATAATGCCATTGCAAAGCTGTAGTTAAGGTTATGCGTCAGGGTTTCTATTATCAAGAGATTACAGCTTGGCAGGAGGAATTTGCTACTGCATGCTGAAATTCAGCACCCCAGGTTTTAACTATGAACTGAGGTTCCCAGTTCAGTTTTCTTCTTCACTGCAGAAATGTAAAATAAAGCTGTTTCTAAAAGCATGCAAGAATAACATCTAGTACAAAAACAACCTGTTTAATCAATTTAAGAATTTCAAACTGAAACCTCATGGGCTTCAGAAAGGCAGGATGACTCCGATAAAACTGTAAATTCATAACTGCTACCAATACGTCTCTTCTGAGGTGCTGCTTCAATCAGGTTTAGATCAAATGTATTTCCTCTAAGATGATCCATGTGCTGTTTCATTCCCTTCCCATGACTTCCACCTGATTAATTAGTGAAGAGCATGTTGTAATGCAATATATTTACAACACACAAACACAGAGCCTTTTCTGTTCTTTCTCAATCCAGGAAATAAGTACTTTTTTTTTTCCTCAATCTTTCTAAAAAAAAAAAACCTCCTCTTTAGACTATGTCCAAGAACAGCAAGTTCTTCTCTCAACCTTTTCCTTAATTATAAGCATATAAAAATGGATGATTTTGCTATCATGAAAGCAATAGGTACAGTGCATGTTCTGAAAGACCCAAGGTTTTCTAGGCAGATGCCAAGTGAAGTTGTCACCATCCTCCATATTTAATATGCCCTTTGAAGTTTTATAGTAAATATGGTAGGAAAATTTATGGGGTTTTAATAGTTAACAGCAAATAAACACTAAATGCATAAAAGCATCTTTACTTCTTAAATTTCACAAGATGAAAAATTATGGCAGTTATTCCAAAAAGAAAAAGAGATTTGGTTATATCTGCAAAATTTGTTAAATGTGCAGCACATTTACAGATTGCCCCAAACAATTTTTTAGCATGCAGACATTGTATATGCACACTAGCTGAATTTCAGTGCACAGAGTACATTTTATTAAAAGCTTGGCTGAGTTTTAACATTATATTTCACTTACGTGTGTACAGTGCAAATAACGGCATTTGCTGGTAACGTTAAATGATATATACTGACCTCTAGAAACAGAAGTATCCTGATAGTTTCCTTAAGAAGACACAGTTTAACCTAAAGATGTCAGGTATCTCTTACAAAAACATATCTTGTGTTATTCACAATCTTTTTTTCCACCAAACTATACCTGGCTGTAACAGAAAATGATGCTAGTATTTATTGTATCTTTACCTCAAAGGAATTCTATACGCTCAATAATAGACAGGACTAAGTACTGCTCAGTAAGTAATTCCATGAAGGTCAAAAAGAGGTACTTTAAGTTAAAGAAAATGCAGCTGTCCCACATACCCAAGCTATTCTCAGAATCCACCTAACCACTGCAGACACACAGCATGCCTATTTAACTCCTTCCACAAGCGGCTTTGTTCCCTGAAGACTCTTACCCAGAAAAAGTCCAACTGCCCTAAGACGCTGCACGGGCCAGGACCGTGGCCAGAGAAGGGAAGGTCTCAGGGATGGGAAGCTGCGGTCAGATTGATAGGCCCTTGCTGTGCCCCATCCACTTCCAGCCTTAGCTGGCAGGCTTTCTCTCAGTCCTGCCTTCTCAAACAGCCCAGACCGGGGACTGGCGGCTTGGTTAAAGCCGGGGGAAAACACTTTCTGGCACTGAGCCCAGGAAGGCTGCACGATGGAGAAGGAGGTGGAGAGATGGAAAGATGTTCTGTCCGGTCAGAGAGAGAACAGGACAGTCAGAGACTTCCACAACGCAATTTTAAGATGCACAAATTGCCAGCTAAAGAGGAGAGAAAGCTACAAAAGAAAAGAGGGGAAAAGACCTTTTTCTAGGGGTACAGGAGAGGGCAGAAGGGTGAGACGTTCCACAGAAATCTCTAAGAGCGCACATCCTCAGAGCCATGAACTTGCCATGAACAAGGATTGGTCCCAAGGTAACAGAACATTCTAGGTTATGACAGTAGCATGTAGAATGAGGAACAAGCATGATGACTCAACAAAACTCACCTGAAATCTTTGGTTTAAAAAAACCCACCACCAAAAAACACCAACCACCAGTCCACTGGGAAAGAGGAACTATCAAGAAAAATCTACATTCAGGCCTCTGCCATGTTCCTTTAACATGCCCCGCTGCTGGGAGAACAGGATATGCTTCAATCTCATCTGAACTTCATTTTATTGTTTCCTGTCACTACCGTAACTCTGCTTAATGTGTTTTTTTTCATTTAATTTTGAAGTAGCAAGCAATTTTACCCTTAGCATTAGATACTTGTGCTGTTGTATGTTACTCGGTTAACAGCAAGCTTGCAAAAATCACCTAGCTGGCAAACTTGTTTAATAGAAAGAGACCATAAGCCTTCCCTAAATGTCTCTGCATGTTGTTCCACAGACCTTGGCACTGTATCAGAGATGTGTGCAGATCTCAAGCATGCAAGCAGAAGTAGTAGATCTTTGCGGAAATATCTAGGTTCCCACTGTTCCCTCAGTGATATCTGCCTGCAGCCTACAACATCTCAGATGCTCTTAGGTTAAGTTTACTGCTCTGTCCCACCTCTAACCACAGCACTTCTTTGCTCCTGCAGGAAGTAAGGCTGTCACCAGCCTGCAATTTAGTCTCCTCCTGAAGAGGCTGCACCGAAGCACAGGTCATGATTTGAAGGACCTTATTCTCTTCTCTGACACAACCATGCAAAGGTGTGAGAAATTGTTCACACAGTCTGGCAACTGCTTGAAGATGTCTGCAACCACTTTCTACAAATCTCTGTTGCAAGAGACCTCTGTTGTAGGGGAATATCTGTGCTTTGATGACCACTGACACTATACACACAAGGCTCTTTCGTGATCTCAGAAAGCTGTGGAATAACAGCAAGTAAAAATCCTTTACTGTACGTGGTGCACCGGACACTGCACCAGCCAGCTATGACAGTGAAGCACGAACAGTAATAAATGCCAGCCAACACCCGCAGTGCCAGTTCTTGCTGCTTAATTACAAACTACAAATTTTTAAGTAACCAACTTTGAGACAAGTTTGTTTGTTTGTTGTTTTTGTTTGGTTTGGTTTTTTAACAGTCCCCTTTCACAGCTGTAAACAGGTAAACGTTTCTTAAATTGTGCCACAAGCATGTTTCCAGACTTCCAGTGCAAGAGAGACGGCACACATGGAGGTGATAATTTTGTAGAGCAAGATTGGAAGAGAATAGTCATATATATGTAAGTGGGTGTGTGTATAGATACTTTTTTTTGGTTGAAAGCATCCCTTACCTCCAAAATATACTTATTCAATTTGCTTCTTCATTCAGCAGATTGTGACCTTAATTCAAAATACATACTAAAACCAAATTCAGCTTTCTTTTAATAGATACTGGTCTGTTTATTTTTCTTGTCAATTTATTTTAATGAAATAATTCTGTTGTGTCAAGACAAAAGCGTCCTCTAACCTTTGTGGTATTTTGAAAATAAAATTCTTTTTCACCAAGTCCTCTTACTCAAAGGTATTATGGAAAAACAAAAATATTTTGATGGTATTCATT
Organism: Fulmarus glacialis; assembly: GCF_000690835.1. Classification (NCBI taxonomy): domain Eukaryota; kingdom Metazoa; phylum Chordata; class Aves; order Procellariiformes; family Procellariidae; genus Fulmarus; species Fulmarus glacialis. Next base: position 6,698 of record NW_009202116.1, read on the forward strand.
AGATACCAATCTATATTAAAAGGCATTAATGTTCTCATTGGATATTCAAAGCACCTCTTCAGACTGCATTGCTGGTCATCTACATGTGATAAAAATCTTACACTCCTTAGGCCATATGCCTGTAAGATCAAGTATCCTCTATAAACAAACTGACAAGAAATATATCAGCTGAAAGGCTCAAAGGTGCCAAATGATTAGCTTTCCCTCCCAATTGAATGGCTTTGTCTTCCTGAAAAATTACACTGAAAAATTAAACCCTACCTCAAACTGTAAGGGATTCAACACCAAAGCATTATACAGATGCAGAGAGGCACACAACATCCACCAGAGTCTGTGTTCCGTACATCCATAGCCATATACACAGACGGAAAGTCATTAAGCAGACTCCCTCAAGGGAATGCCAAAAGATCCTGAAACGATAATGATCCCCCTTCCATGGTGCTGCACTGTTGGCTTTTGTTTTGAACAATAGATCTCCCATGATACCTCTCGCTTGCTGAAAATATTGGTATTAAGTGAGCATGAGCACAGCTGTGTGTAAATTACATATATAAACAGATTAGATTTGTATATTTATACTGGATGCAAACACATTAATAGCACATTTGCATACACAGTTGGCTAAATGAGATTGCATGCAGAGCAGGATTACTAGTTACAAACACATTTATTTAGAATTTTCAATAAAGTATTTATGCTGCCATTCAAGAGGTCAAAGTGGATTCATCATCCTTTCTCTCCTCTTCCCCTTCTCCGAAGTATGCAAAAATGCTCTTGTCAACGTGCTTTCCACATCTTGCCAATCCCTCATCACAGCTCTGCTGGAAAAGGGACCTACAAGCTAGCAGAAGAAACTGAACTGGGGTGCTTACCTAAAGGTTACCCAAATTTCCTTCAGCTTAGTTTACTGAAGGTGATGGTTTAGGGCGGGGAGGAGGGGAGTAAGAGTTCCACATTTGACCACAGCACAAACTACTACCTAAATGCCAGTTTATAAAACTCTTCTCTCCCTTCTCTGTTTAATGCCAGGGATCAATGCAAAAGTCTGTATGAAAAGCAACATGATATCAAAGGTGACACAACAGCTCTCGGACATTTCTAAATGGGGGAGAAGTCAACTATTCCTTGACCCCAGGCTTTGAGCTGTCAGGGTGCTGCTAACCTTATGCGCTAAGCCCAGCTTTGTTTTAGCATCAGTATTTTAACAGAGCTATTTTTATAAAGAGAGAGATTTCAGGTTCACCCAAAGCAGTATGCAAAGCTTTGATTCACTGTCTGCATTGTACCTGTTTCTGCGTGAGACCCTAGATGAGAAAGAGAAAACAAAACAGCAAAAAAAAAGAACTGTATCTAAATGAGGAGCCTTTATTTTTGCTCTAATTGTGCCCTCTGATTATTGGCTCTGGGTGCTTTCACTGCACATCCCCAGATAATGCTCCCAAGCCAGCCAGTTTCTCTCTCGCCTTCACATTTCACATCGGTTCCTGTTAAAAGGTCCAGTCCTGCCTCTTGGGTTCACCACGCTCGCAGCCCCGCCGATAAATCATCTACCAACCTGCTCTTGGAAAGGCACTGGCCGCGGTGCGATGGCTCCGGCCCGGGTTGCCAAGCAACCTGCGCAAGAGGGATGTCTGAGAACTGCTGACAAATAGCCAAGTGGCTGCAACAACAGACTTCTCTCTGTCAAAAACGTGTTTGGGAGAAGTGCCTCCCCCGCCTCTGCTCTGTGCGAAACACTGCGTGATTGTAAAATCAAAATCAAAAGGCTATTGTAATGAACACACACTTCCTGCTCAATTACTAATTGTTAAAAAGCTGCGGGGAGGCTGCGATCACACAGCGTATGGCAACAGAAATGTGATCCGGTAAACGAGATAAAGTCAACGGCACGCCAAGAAACCTGATCTAAGAACAGCCTGCAGTGGCACATCAGAAGCTGATGCACAGATCAAAAAAAGGCTGGGTATTAAAGCAGCAGCAGGAGGAAAAAAGAAAACCTGACTTTGCTTTTCCTGAGCTCTCGACAGGGTATTTGATAAACAACCTTGACTCTTTGGAAAAACAATTTGTGGATTATTACAAGCATTATTACCCATCCTAACACTACTGCAGTGGCATGGTCCCACATTTCAACAGAAAGATGAACAGGCAGGGACAGATGAGCACTCTTGTTTGAAGACTGCTCAGTTTGCAATTTACTTTCCTCTAATAAAGTAAGGGTGGGAAGAGGCGGCATTCATTTTTCCAAACCAGGTCTGGAGAACTCACCCCCTGGTGACACTGCAACAGAGGGTCAAGCTGCAGAAGATCTTCCAAAGAGCAGCAAGTCCTGAACCTCCAGAAGGCTGGAAGTGCACAATCCTTCAGGACTCTACATACCTCTCCTCTAAACAGCAGTGCAGAAAGGCAGTTATATTTAACACACAGGGCAAGCATTTCCTTATTCTACTAAACTTAATCATTTCCACCAGCAAGAAACTCGGTTGGCCAACTTGCCCATATATATATTTAAATGCCCATGACAGACCTTCTGCTGACAGACGTAAGGGTCCACCTGTGCAGGCACAACAGGCAGATCCAAATCTGTGCAACACTCCAGCTGCTCACCAAGCCTCCCTGAGACACTGGTTCTTTCGTAATCTTCAGAAAACAATCACCTTGCACGTGTCCGTAAACCAGGTTTCACCCAGTGAGTCTAAGACCATCCCCTGCTGTGGACACAAACCTTAAAAACCACCAAACTGGAGACTGCCTTCATTGACAAAAAAAAGAGCTTTCTATTTATGTAACATTATCTGTAGATGGCTGTCTCCTGTAATCAACAGTTTCTCAGTGCTGCAAACAAAGCTAAAATGATTTGAGTGTGTTTTTACATAAATGATTTCTTAAAGATGCATTTTAAGAGTTAAAGAGAACAAAGGTCTGGCACATTTGTGACCCAGCGAAGCAAAACAGTATGCTGCTGCCAAGAGACAACAGAAAGCTTTTGATTATACTTCAGATTGCCTTTTTCTGTACACAAAGAGCTTCATTTCTGATTGTTATTTTAAATTGCTGTTAAAATGCTAATATACAAAAAGCCTTCTTGTACATCAAAACTAAAGAGCAGGTAAAAAGAAAAAGTTGAGTAACATGTTCCTTTTCAAGGACATACTTCCCCTCCCATATGACATCTGAAAGTATCTCCCTTTAATATAGGTAAGTAGTAGAAATTCAGCATTTAACCTGCAAACTTCAAGCTTTAAAAAAAAAAAAAAAAGCTATTTGCTTTTCATTTCTCAAACTCATGCTCACCCAGACTTGGTAAAAACACATTTTCCATAAAAATAATCCATAGTTCCAATTGTTGTTGGTGGTTTTTTTTGAACAGGATGAAACTAGTCGAACTATAGAATCCAAAAGCAGAGATAAAAATACATAAAAGCAGCATATGTAGTATGAACCAAAATAGAAAAGCAGCACTTGTGGAATATAAACAGTGCCCTGCTATGCCACCTTTCCTCCAAAGGAATGGTTCTCATGGACCAATTTGGAATATTAACCTTTCTCTTCCTCACATAATCTGAATCTCAAATACCTGTACCAAAAGCTGCAATGCCAGTGCATTCTTAAAGTTACGAGTATTTCCTTGTATAATGCCAATATCAGAATGTATATCATCTTCCACAGGGCTGAAGATGTTCCTTATGTTTCCCTCACCTTTAGGGGGCAGAAACAAGCCAAGAGGAAAATATCATATATTAGCCTCCCTCTGAATTTCATTCTCCTCATACTGTTTTTCTTAACAACAGGATTTTTACTCAACTTACAATACTGTAAGGAACACCACTCTGCCTGCTAACACAAAGCGGATCTCCATTAAATCATCAATACTAAAATGCCCATTCTAGGCAATAACATGGGTAGGTGAACACAGATATACGCCAGCCCCCAACCCATGAGCTGTAGTTCAAGCAAGATCAGACCACAAGGCTAATAGCTAACGTGAGGGTTAACAAAAACAAGCTTCCACTTGAGCTCTTAAACATCAGAACGTTTCCATTTTCTCCATCTTTTTCCCCAGAAAATTTTCTTTGTGTTACACAGATCATACGAGTTCTGAAAATACACGTCCGTTTACTCAAGTTTAACACTATTATGCAAGCCTGAAGTTGTTCTCTTTCACTGTGACATTTTTTGTCCGTTCAGTCAATTTGTAACACTAAGCACAAAAAAGCTGCACTCAGACTACTTGAAATACACTGTACAGTCCTTTCAAGACTCGAATGTAGTATTTCTAGTGGAAGTTCCCTATTGCAGAAATATTGTTCCATTGGGATTTCAACCATTATTGTCAATTATTCTGGAGACTATTTCTGCCTTCAAACAGTGACTTTATGCAAATGACAGAAGGAAACAAATAAAACCACTTCAAGAGCTCCCATACTTTAGAGCAACGAACAAATCCAAGAATAATGAGACAAAATGGCGGCACGAATCCCCAAGGAAATTATACATACAGAGAGGCAAATATTTCTGTAGGTGACTTCGCCAAGTAAATAATTAAACAGCAGGGCTGTTCACAGAAGCAATGCCCAGGTTTGAGTTCAAGCACTAAGATACAAATTCCAGTTTGTGACCCTTACTAAAATGACATGAGGCAACCTCTGCAAACGTCCTGAATTTCTCTCAGGATAAGTCTGCCACTGACTGCAGCGTAGTGAAGAGATACCTGAGAGCACAGATCTGGATATAAGAAATACTAATGTGCTGGTGGTTAAACCACGACAACTAGTGATGACAAAATCAAATTCCAGGCTAACAGACGTATCCTCAGTGAGAGATCTTTCCTATATCAAGCAGAAAGCAAACTTCCTCCTGTGACAGTAGTTCTTCATCCTGCCAAGTTGTTTACCACAAAAATAGTGTGTTCTGATGTGTTTCAAGAATTTCATACTCTTTTAGTTACAGAGAAATGAAAATATAGTAAATCCCATTTTCATCTAAGATGATACAGTATCAGAAAACCTTGAACACTTAAGACCAAAATGAGCATATTCAGAACACTGCAAATTCTATACAGCTCTTTAGAAAGTTCAGTCTCCAAAGCCTCATAATTTAAGATTTTTAACCTGTGGTTTTTTCCTTCCACTGAGGCTTTTATTGTAAGAAAATTCTGCCAGTCAAAAAAGTTAGAGATGAGAATTCGCAGGGGAATCTAGGTACGTAACACCATCTCCAATCTCCACTGAAAGACAGGAGATTTTAGGATGTGAGCAAGCCCCTAAACTCCCTCTTTAGATGTGGGCCGGGGCAGCAGTGGCAGCGTATTTTGTGTCTGTGACTGTTACTCCTAAGCTCTGAAGGCTAAGGCCAAAGATACTAAAATGTTACGTGTGATACCTTGCACTGTTTAGAAGATGGGTGACAGTTGAAAGTGGAGACTAATTTCCAAATAATTACAGACACACATCCTTTGACACTTTTATAAGAACTGAACATCCAAATTTGGCATTCAAGTAACTTAATGAATTCTTTATTTCGGTTGTGTAGCCCAGTCTGACCCAGCTATGAGCAGTTCCTAGGAGTGGCAGCATTTACCTCCAATTTACAAGACTCCGTGCTGAAATCACATAATGTGGCCTAAATAAGGAAATAAATAGGGAAGTAAAAAGCCTAACCTTTTCCAGGACTTTGACTGTTTGCTAATTAAAGATTGTCTTCACAGCCTTATATTTAAAAGAATCAGAATGCAATAAACAGCACCAATGCTGTCCTAATAGTAAGATTCTAATTCTTTAGCCACTGCCAGCTGCAGTGTGGGTACAAATGGCACCCAAGCACCAAAATCAGCAAGAAGACTGCTTATAACAAAGTAGATAAATGGTCAGCTGAGCTTTCTAATTATTAATAATTATATTGTTATTTTTATTATTTTTAACCAATAAGCCCCACTGCACAAGATTTCAGTTCTTCGCAAGCTCCTGTTATGAACCCACACCACAACCCTCACTGTTCAATTATCCACTGTGTTTTTGTCAGAAGCATGCAAGATTGCAGTAAAGTGCATGATACCCATCTGCAACACGGCCATCCAATTACTGAGGAAGATGTTGGCAGTAACATATAAAAGTAGTTTTAAAAAGAATCAGACAATTCCTAAGTTATCTTTTCTTTTGTGTAAGGGGCTCTGAATAAAAACATCTACTGGGGCGGGTGGTGCCAAATACGAAAAAAGCTACCCACAAATAAGAGAGGAAAGAAAAAAGATTTGAAAATGAAGGACCAGAAATGCATCTATTACAAAGGCAAACACTGGCAAAGGAAACTTGAAAGGTAGATATTTGGGGGGGAGGGAGGCAAGGGGGAAGCGGTTGCTGAGACTATGGAATTACCTCCCCAGACACGTAGAACTGGACAATATCTTCTCTAACAGATAAATGAAATATGCACCCTACTAAAACAGAGGTGCCCTCTTTTGCCTTTCCCAATTTGTAACAAATGGAATGTTTGATTTGAGTGTTTGAAGTTATTCCAATGCAGTGGAGGGTAATATGCTGTGATGCTTATTTATTAGCTCCTCTAAATGCATAAGCCCCTGTCTGATCAATCTCCCCATGTAGCCTAAAAGCTATATAAATCTGAGTGGATACTGGGGGAGGTGAGGGGGGAGAAGAGGAGGAAAGGAAGGACAGGAACAAAAGAATAAGAAAAACCATGGTGGATCATGCACAAGTGGGTAGGGGAACAAGTGAGATAACAAGAGGCCAGTAAAAGCTGAAGCAAAGCCACAAACCCAGAAGCTACGTGCACTTTGAGTCTTTACCACAATATATTCAAAACCACAGGCACATGAACGTACAAAAGCAACACTGAACAAGGAGCACAAAGTAGTAGTTTTTAAACGCGCCCTCATGAGCGCTGATCAACACAACACACCTTTTACACAACAAGGAGGAAGGAAGAGAAAACCTAACCACACGCTAGGTTAAGAGAGCCTTTGCAGAAGCACAGACAGTATTTGCAAGCTGTTCAGGGACTGCTGTGTTGGGGTTCATCTGTGTCGACTACGTAAACTTTTAAAAAGGTTAAAAGTGAAGTTACTCGGCTACTACGAAATGGAAAACAGTATTCTTCTAAGGTGGCATTTCCACACTCAAATCTAAGTTTCCTTCCAGATCATACAAAACCCCTCACATTTGCTCTGTAAGCAACATGGGGACAGACTTGGAAATTAAGCCTTCTCAGCTCTAGCAGACTTCCTCAGTACTAGCAGGTACTGAGTACCTCTCTGGATCAAGTCCTTATTTGCTGTCAAATTCTTTTTATGGCAGTATAATCATTAGCTTTACTGGCACTGTTACGCTTGTAACTAATTAGGAATCTTGGATGGATGCAGAAAATGATTAATATTTAGTCACTATGCGTCTACTACAGAAGAAGCCTATTATCAAACAAGTGACACCTCCACAAACTTAAATTAAATAATGGCTCCCATAGAGGATTCAGAGCCCCTGACAGAATGGCAAGTGATTTAAGTAACATAAAGCTGAGCAACTGGTGATGGATCGCAGTTTTTTTCATTCACTCTGTTACAGCCTGTAATAGAACAAATGATCATTTTTCAGTCTAATTGAATATGGCCGCCCCACTTATACACAAAAGGAGACAAAGCTATATAATTTGCTTCATTAAAATGCATTTTTATGTCATCTGAAAGATTAAAAAAAATTGGTGCTGTTGATAGGAAAGATTAGAAAAATAAAATTTATCGTGCAAACAGAACTTGCAAATGCGGTGTATTTTGGCATTCATACTGCTTACGCTTGTGCAAGAAAGATAAGTCCTGAGCACTAAAGCACACAGAGCATCCATATTGTGACAGTAATCAAAGTTTCTTAAATAAGAATTATGTCACTATACCAATCTGAAGAAGCATTTTGTCATTTTCTGCTGCAATGGCCACTGGGCCATACTAAATAATTCTCAGATAAGCTGCCAGGCAGAACCACAAATAATCCAGTGACATTCGAAAAGTTTGAAAAAAATTTTTTTCATAATTATTAGAAAAAAAAATCAAAATACCTGTTAAAAAAGAGCCTTTTCCAATATTAAAATCAAAGCTTCAAGCAAGAGCGCTGCATTTCAAATATAACCTTACCTATACTAAAGCTTTCTGAGATTGCATGTTTTGGTACTCTCACCCTCCACAAGCCAGGTGGCAATCCTAGTTGTTTTTCCTCTCCCCCTCCAATCCCCCCTTTAGCTTCCATTGCTTGCAGATGCTAGGAAAAGATCTAGGAAGCTAGACAGTTATTTAAAATTAGTTACCATTTGATACTGGAAAACAAATTTGTTTTCTTCTATATTTCTAGCTTGGCCAAGAAAGCAACACGGCCTCTCCACAGAGCATCACTTATGCCAGCAAATGCTGCTCTGGCAACAAACATCCGATATCGACTGCTGCCACAGCACCAGAAGAGAGGACTTGGCTTGTTTGCCGTACCAGGCATGGAAGCACGGACTGAGCTCCATACTGTTTTCTGACTAAAATACTCTCACCTGTTCTCTGCTCATTCTTGAACCTCTTTGACCTACACCCTCTACAGCTACAGTTTAGCCTTCGGATTCCCCTTATTTAGTCTGAGCTGACAGCCTCCGTGTTCAAATGGAATCAAAGTCAAGGCTAAGACAGAGATCTCCAAACTATCAGTAGGGAAAAAACTTGGGGGAGGAGGGGGAGGAGAGAGAAAGAAATCAAATGTCATCTTGCCAAGTTGGAGACAACACTGTAATCTCTCTCTGCACTTGCTTTGTTTTAGGTGGTTTTTTGTGTTTTTAAAGCCATCTTTTTAGGAACAGCAAATTGCCATTTCCCATGTTTTAGACAGCAAACAACCCTTTCAAAACAAAACAGTGATTTGCCATATCAAGTAATCCATTCCTGGGCTCTATGTATTCAAGAAAGTGTAATTCCAACCTAAGTATTCCAAAACAAAACTCTTTTACCTCTATCAACTTAGACTAAGCCAAAATTAGTTGGAAAGATGCTGGACATTTCTGTCATACACTTAACATGGAAAAATATCAAAGCACTTCACTATTATTTGTCACGATATTATAATTGCACTTTTAGGTATTAAGGATCGTCTAGACTAATTTAAATTTCTTAACACCTGCAAGACATAAACTCAACCAAACTACTGAAACAACAGGACTACTGAAATCAAACCAAGCACTCTGCTATCAATACAAGCCAATAAACCAGTCACCCCTCCTTAACAATTAGAAAAGGTGAACCTAAATTTAAATCACACTATTTATAGCATTTCCAAAACAAACAAAAAATCTTCTAAAAACAGACAGCTAACCAACACTTCTTATATTTAAATTATAAAATTGCTTTCAAAAGCATAAACAAACTCATACAATCCTAGATGTTGGGGTGTTGGGATAACGTACACCAAGGAGCATGAGCCAGAAATCTATTTAAGGCCATTTATTACATTTGCATTCAGAATGGGAAGCAAACTGTGAAACGTATCTTATTAACACTATTAGTCTTTTAAAAGGCAATCATATTATCTACAAATATGGATTATCTTTAAAAAAAAAAAATTCAGAATTTGGAAATTAAGTTACGTACAAAGAAATGGACAGTAAATAGGTCAGTGGAATATAAGCAAGGTAACTTTGATACACAGTTATCTTTTTAAAGTTAAATCAAGACGCACGCCCCCCCCCAAAGACAGATACAGGGCAAAAAAAAAGTTTTACCATGATCAGGAGAGATGAACACTTACAATCACTCACTTGGTTCTGCTTGCTATGGCAAAAGCATTAACCTTAGAAACTCCCAGAATTTTGATGCTCCCTGCACTCTCCAGATGCTCTGACTGTTAGAATGTCATGACTCAGTTTCCTTTTGGAGAAGAACAGGACATAGGATGATGTTATATTTAAACCAGATTCCGGATCTCTTAGCAGATAAAATCTGCATAAAAGGTCAGAGTATCGAAGACAGTAACTGTGTCGCTGACCAGAATATCATCTGATGGGGAGAAGGAAAAAAGACAGACAAGTCCATGCAGCACATCAGCACGCTTGGTGTATTTTCTTCCCCTGCACAAGGCTAGGGTGAACAGTCTTTGTTTCAGTTGCAATACTGCTGAGCTGCACAGCTCACGCTTCTATACATAGAACTTGTAAGATATACACGAACATTAAAACTGACTCCAGCTCTGTTGCTAAGAAACTACGAAGGATAGCTTTTTTGGCCCTCTTCATTTATAAAATAACCACTTTGCCCTATGGGAGAACGAATGCAATCTCTCAAGTCCCCCAGTGCCTTGTTCTCATTTTTAAATGAACACAGAAAGATGATCGAGAATGCTAGGAAGTGTAAGTGATCTCCATTTTTAAGATGCCCTTGAAAATGAGATGAAAAACATGGTTTCAACAATCAACTGCTGTCGTATTTATTAATCTTTCAAGCAGCAGATTCTTTCCCCTTGGCAACAGTGAACTATGTGTGTGTGCTTCTGCCTCTCTATTACAAACCTTCTTCTAGAAAACAAAACAAAACACCAGCTTCTGAAAGCGCCTACAAATTATTTCGTATATACTGGAGTTAAACTTTGAGTTTAGAGTTTAGCTTCCGTCCCCACACAGAAATAGCCTTCTAAGCTGTGGCAACTGGCCAGTGTAAATATTTGTTGTATTATTTTTCGGGATCAGCAATATGGTAAGTGCTTAATAGATAAAAACATTCCACATGAAGGCAGAAAGACGATGAATCAAGAAACATATGGCGGTTAAACAAAGCAAATAAAAAAAAATTATATTGTTAAGAAAAGACTAACTTATCTGGCAGCTGTGGAAAGATCAAGATTAGCAAAAGCAGTGAAATCACCCATTTTGAAGCCAAGGTCACTGACAGGATTTATAGATTTATCCCTGAAGGCAGCCTTTGCTGAACATGAAATGCCGAAATAATTTTTTTTTTAATCTACTTCCCCCACCCCATTTGGGCTATCTCATTTGCTGGAGGCTTTTAAAATTCATTCCTTTTCACAGCTGGTTAAACAATGGAATCTTTCTGCCAACTAAAAGGACAAAATTGATTGCCCTACACAAACTTTTCTGCACATATAATTGATTTTTAATTCACTGTCTTATTTCCGAAAGGACTTGACAATAAACTCAGTGCTGTATGTGCAATATTGATCCCTTTAAACAAGGGCTTGGATCAAAGACTGATGCAAGTTAATCACAACCAAAAAGATTGTTATCTTTTGTCTAGAAACCTGTATTTAAACTAAATTCACCTTTTCTAGCCATATTACACCTTATATTTTCTAGCTGTACTACACCTTGTAATTTTGCAAACTTGTCAGCTGCTAAGTAACAGTGATTTTATGCAACTTTTAAATAACAACTTTTTTCCCCCAAGCAGAATAATTTCATCTTTCATCAGTTACTTTTTACTGTAAGGACTGACGGTTCTTTTATACTTCAAGTTCTTAGAATAAGCTACAGACAAGACTGTACATTCCTACTCTTTCTTAATCTAAAATCTTATTTATTCTTCTTAAAAATAAAGGTCCTACTAGACCATGGCAATTTGTGTTTAGTGGGTTTTTTTCTCTCAACGCTCAGTTAATTTTCAACTGTTACTGATTAACACACTTGCAAATGGCATCAGATGGCTTGATTTCTAAAGTCCAGAAAATGTTAATTTAGTAGGAACTGTCACTCTACTATGAAGCTGTAATGTTTACTTTTTGTGGATAAAAAATTAAAATTAAGCAGTAACTGATATCTTAACCTTCTAAGCCCACTCAATTATTCAAATGCAGCCCTGCAATGCCAGCTTCCTTTTCAAATATCCCTTGATGATTTCCCTCCCCCCCCAATTATTCCAGAGGCTCTGTTTCAATTTTGCTATGAATTACATTTTCTATCACTACCATATAAACAGTAAATAAAATTCATGGTATTTTTGCCCCAGTAAGCAGCTCTGTCTTCCAGCGTATCTGAAAAGCCTGGTTTCAAAGGAGTGAGCAATGAAAACAATGTTTTCATGAGCACATACTCCAAAAAGGGCAGATGAGAGACATTTGAAGATGATTCTAGGCAAAGACGCCAAGCAAATAAGTATGTGTGTTTTGCATAAGTAATTTCTTGACCAGCTACACTGGATTACAAATACTTGCAAACATGTTAGGAAATTAGTTTTCTGTATCTTGTCATTTTTGGCGAAGGATCTCCGCTTGTATTTTATGACAAATGAGCTTTAAGCTGAAGCCAGGTGTGGATATTTTAAAATTTATGAACTTGTAAATCCATGTACATGGCCAATTAAGGTTTATCACCAGCAAGGATTAACTATCCCTGCACATAAATTTAAGAGGTTGTTTGAATCTAGGTTGTTTACCTCAACTACTCTACATCAAAAGCAATGTAAAATATTTAAAGGATAGCATATTTCATGATAAAAGCTAGTTAGCAAGGACGTCATGGTGTGTCATCGACAGTTCTGCATGGAGATGCACAAGTAAAAAAAACCTTCTTCCTAAGGAACACTTAGAAATTTCTTTTTGAGAATTTAACATCTCTGACAAGATGGGACCAAGTGTAGAAGAAAAAGGAGGAAGTGTCCAAGAAATAATGCAAAACTACAGTTTCACCCAGATTCTCTTTAACTTTGGAAGACACAGCCCTGAATTTCAAAGGTGGTTCAATTAGCCTCCCCAGTGTTCTTCATAATCAACATCTGAATGCTAATTAGGAGCACAATTCCATGCAGCAAAAGCATCCCTGTGCAATAAACTGCAACAAGCAGCAGTGAACTCTGCCTTTAGCTAGCATGCATAAGTAAACAGAATTAATAACTACCCAAGTGTGGACGGGTGACTTAATCTGTTTCGATTAGATGCAGCTCAGCCTGAGGCCTTTGTGTTATTTAAAAAGTGTTCATCATGTTTAATTAAAAACCTAATAAACTAGAGGTTCTTTTAGTTCTGATTTGTATTTCTCTCTTCTGTAAGCCGTATTGATTCTGTTAGTACTTTTGATAAAAAGACAGGAAAAAAGCACATTCTGAACGTGAAGACAAAGATGTAAGATCAAATCAGCAGGACTGTTATGTGAAGAACAATCAGAACTAGGCTATTTCCTTCAACGTTTCCGATACACGAGGCATACCAGAATTGAAAACCATTTCATTAAATTAACAAAACTTAAGATGAACATTGTATCCTTTGTAAAGGATAGCCATTTGATAGGTTATTTATCTGAAATGGAAGCTCATTTTTGGACCTGGAGCAAGTGTAGGGTCAGAATTGCACTGAACATCACTGAAAGTATAAAAGCCATTTTGCAGAGAAGATTTTGTCTCAAGACAGGTGGAAATTCTGTAAGGACAATTTTTCTTGTGAAATATTTCCACTGAAACCATGCCAGGAAATAGGGGTGTTCAATTTAACGTAAACTGAAAGAAGCTAATGATCATAGTTCCAGATTTGGAATCTGTGGAAAGTAAAGCAGCATATCATCAGGGCAAGCACCAGAGTTTAAATATAGGCACTCAGTTTCAGGTTTGTTGTACTTATTCCCCATAGACAACAAACTCTAAGTTTGCATGTTTCAAAATACAATTTCAATGTCAGTTTTGAAGTATTTCCAACTGGAGAAGAAGAATTTACCAGCACCATTCCATTCTTACTAGGGATTTCTGATTGCTGGCATCAAAAATGCCTGTACTCTGTCAAAGATTAAAAGAGATGTTTTTAGAGGTGACCATGAGATGCAGAGTAGAGCTCCCTTCTCTTTCACCCTGACAATCCCTTGCTGAGTTTGAGTGAAGCATCTCTGTTTTCTTAGTGCATTGAAAGTAAGACAAATACTAACTACATCTTGCCTGTACTACAACCTACTGTTGCACACAGAATGACAAAAACCAGTGTTGTAGAGACTGGGTGCCACCAGGGCTTAGGGAGACTAGGAAAGGTGGCTGAAGAAAATGAAAGGAGAAAAGTGGTTAGTCTGTAATTTCGTATTAGCAAAAGGTATCTCGTGGAACACATGCCCAGTGCTAAGTCAGTCCCCCTTTCCCAGCTACGCTGACCTTGCTGTAGCAGTGAGCATCGTGCCACATGTCAGACACGGCATTCAATGGCAGGAAACTTGTAAGAGGGCACTGCCACCAGCTGTATCAAAACAGAGGACTTGCTCCATGGCTTCTTCCCAAATAATGCATCTATTCGGAACTGCGCTGCTTTCTATTTGAAATTGCAGCCTAACACTAACAAGATTCCACCAGGTGATGCTGCTGAATGCTGGTCTATAGGGTGCGTGCTTAGGAAGTGCTTAAATATGGCATTATATATGAAAATTGCTCAACAAATCTGTCAACAGAAGTAAATTCATGAGCATTACAAGAGAAACCAACCCCCCCTCACCAAATCATTGCTGGAAATTGATGTTGTCAGGTGTAGCATAAGCCTTTATAAACAGGAAACAGCTGCTGTTAGAGCTGCACGGAGATGCATCAGTGAAGAAGTTTCTTTAGCCACTTTTATTAGGCAGTGTGGAAGACTGGTTTTCACAGCATGCCTCTGAATTTACATACTGGAATAAAAAAGGTTTAAAAATAGCCATAGGTTTAAAAACACAAGGGAGACAACAAACCTCCATCTTCATATTTATAGAGCCTTCCATTTAATTCAATCACTGGCGAATTTTATCTGCTGTTTAATTTGATCTAAACCTCTGTAACCACATCATCAGTAGTAAAAATAACATAACTTCCATGCTTTATTTTAATCAGTTCTGATCACTGCAAAGCAGCTCGTACTTGACAGTTTGGTCACAGGCAACAAAGCTGTTTTAATAAACAAGAAAGGCTTCATCTTTGGGCAACAGATAGTCCACAGAAAAAGTTAAAAGCTTTATAAATAAATAAATTTTCAATAAATTTGAGTTATTCACACGGTGTTATATCACAAATACTACTGAATACTACAGAGACCTGTGCTGGACACAGCATTATCATGTGCACGACAAAATCAACTACATTAATCATCCAGCACAGTGGAAATGGACTCAGTCAAAATACTTGTAAAAGTAATAGACCAACCAACTCACAAAGGATTTTTGACTTAGGGAAGTGCAAAGTTTTAAGATTTAGTTTTGTACTAAGTCAGTTCTTTCCCTGCATCAATGTGACTACACTTCTACTTCAGTTGCTCTTGCCACCCGCCCCACTATTTGACGTTGCCACAATGCCCCTTTCCCCCGCTCTCTGTTCTCCGCCCAGCCGCACCACCTTCCGTCTTCCCTGCAATAGAACTTTTCTGATGCGCATCTGAAAAATCTGGCAGAAGATTAACTTAAGGATAACAAAAGGGGGAGTGTGACTTTTTGGGGGTCCAGAGGCAAAGCAGGGGGCAGAATATGATTCTAGGACTAGAAAGGCAGCAATGGAAAAACTGAGGCAACAAAAGCCATGATCTACGTTATTTCAGTTGGGCACATGCCATAGAACCTTTCTCAGCTAAGGAGGCTAACTAACCAAAGCTTTGTACCGGGTGTGGTATCCGCTTATTTATCCAAGTTGTAAAAATTAAGTAAGTAGATATTTGCTGGGCCACAAGAAGAGATTAATTTTAAGTCCAGCAGAAATCGGGACATGGTTTGGAGCTGGGTCTTCCACTTCCCTTCGAAGTGTGTCTCTTGGATTATCAGCCAGCCACATTACCAGAGGCTTCCTCCTGCTCATCACTTGCCATCAGGAGATGGAGGGGACACACACACTTAAGGTTTAACCAAAATTTAATCGTTTTGGCCAGACTTTGGGTTTGACACATCAGTGTTTTCTGAAAAATGCCTTGTTGTGGAGTTCCTACGCAGCTCTAGCACCCTATGTATCACGCAGAAAGAGTTTTCCTCAGTTTGTATATACAGAGCCAACAATAAGGAAACTTCCCTTGCAAGTCTCAGAAATGCTCAGAAGTGCAGTACAGCTGCTTTAATCTGGAGTTTTCTACAAACTGCCAGGGACAAACACGCTATGAAGTTGTGCAGGTGGAGCTTAGTTGTCTATAAATAAGAGCACAGTTTGATCTTTGGCTCTGCTGAGGCTGGAGGCCTGCCAAATGTTTCTGGAACCTTGGATGGAACAGAACAAGAACAAATACGATAAAATGAGCTGAGACTGACAATGATTTATAGAGTCAATGATCATTATTCTGTACTCACAGAGTTTGTACTTTCGGAGTAATGTTTCACTTTTCAATAAACTTTGCTTTTTCTTGTTCGTAAGGCTCTATTCTCTATCATTTAACATGGACCACTCATCAAAACACCCTGAGCTGCAGCAGCTATGGCACTCACAGCATTGTGCAGCCGATGGAAAAAACCAAGGAGACTGAAAAAAATCTACACAGAAAAAGAGGTGTTGGCACTGTACAATTTAACCATGAATGTGGGAAAGAATGTATGCAGAGAAAACAGAGGTTAAAACAATATGAATACAAACTTACTAAACACAGGGCAGAGCACTTGAAGTATTTGTTCTGACAGTCGGTACCCTAAACAAAACTCCCTTTTATGACAAGATAACTGTAAAACTGATCAGGAAACTGTGTTCTAGGCTTTTTACTCATCCTCTCCTTCGCTTTGCTGCCAGTGTTAGCACACGATCCTCTTTCACTCTGCGACTTCAGGCAGTCTCCTTACCACAAGGGTTCTTTGTTGGATTTCAGAATAAGCCTACATTAATACAGGTTTATATGGCCTGGCCTACCCCTAATCTAGCTCTTGCAAAAAAGGTTTACATAAGGAGAGAGAAAGCACACATAATTCATTGGAATAACTCCCTGAAAGACTTTCAGAGAAAGCCGAGCTTAAAAATGTCTCTGCAGCCATTGTCTGAATAATTAAAAAATGCCAAGAGACCACAAAAGTTTCACCCATTATTAATCCCTTCTATTTTATAGCACCATTGCAACTTCATCAGTAGCTTAACAAGACCACAAAATTTTTATTTACTTCTTCAAATACTTTACCAATTAACTAACTAGCTTAAAAATTCTTTCGTTCAAAGGAAAAAACAAGAAAAAACTTTTCTCTTGGCACTTTTACATGAGCAATGCTGTCTTGCACTGTATCAGATTTTTCTCATTTATATACCTTTAGGTATACATGACAAGTTGAATTTCTATCCCCGTTTATTCCAATATGCTACATAAGAGAGAAGCAGCTTTTCCAACAGTGAAAGGTAAAAACCATAAGCGAGTCTGAAGTTCTTCTGTGATAAATATTTTATCATAACTAACTTCCAATCATCTGATTTTCTATTTTAGTGCACACTGCAGCCTAATTACTGAGCTAGGAAATATAACATTTTTCCACTTTCACAAAACCAGACATGCCTAGTCAGCTTGCTAAAGAGGTACGGTCTTCTTATATGTTACATTTCACATAAATCTATTCTGTTAAGCACAATTAACATCAGCATTAAAATGCAAAATATTTTTAGGATGTAATCCAAGTGAAATTCTTTTTTTTTTAACAGTCAAGTAGTTGTGTGCTAGCTTAAGCTGCAAGGTCTGACAAAGGGTTGTAATGTAGCAGCATTTGGATTCCAAATGCTGCCAGAAAATGCATCTTCTGTTGAATGCAATATTTAAGAATCTGTTTGTTTACAAGGTGTCAGCAAATTAAGAATCTATAATTTGCTCCCAACTTCACATGATTTATTTCGGTTTACAACCCTACAGAAAACTGTTTAATAAGCACAGTTGCATTATATCATATGTATAAAAATTAAGCCAGCAGAAACCTCACAATTGCAGCAATTAAGCTGCAAAATGAACCACAAGAAGCACTTTTGCTTCCCTAATTCTCACACAGATATCATCTCCCCCAAATTCTGGAAAAATACCCAGAAATTAAAAAAAAAAAAGTGTGGTCCATTTGAGTGTGAAGTGCTTTCCCAGCAACACACCCTCTCTGTCAACTAGAGCTTTTATGAAGAGGTGTCTTTCTCAGGTCAAAATGATTTTTTTTCCACTAATCAGACTGCACAGCAGGATCTTTTAGTAGGCTAATGACAACAGTAGAATTTCAATCCAAAGCCATATACACCAAAAACCTCAACCTCTGTCTGAAGGAAAGAATGACATGTTTACATGTTCCTTCCCTGCCTGCACTACAACCCCAAACCTGGAAAGACTAACTACCAGCACATGCTGAAACAGCAGCCATATGGAAGAACCAGCACTGTGACTGCTAATTGTGTAAGTTGATGAGACTTGCAGCGTACCAGGCTGTGAAATTGTATGAGCCCAAATCCCTCAGCGATTCCAGGTCCGTAACTGTGAGGATACAATAGTGCATTGCATATTTACTGCATGCCCCAAATTCATCATGTCCATACATTACTTTGGGAGCTACATGTAAGAGGGATGCACTGTTTTCAGTACAGTTTTGGAGCCTGACAATTTCTACATATTTTAAAGTAAACGTGGACAGCATGGCTAAATCCCAGCTTTCAGATAATCTGGTTTTGGTCTGCTCTTTGTCAAAGATTCATCCATCAAGAACTATGCCAGTAAACACTTTCTAACATTCCATATGAGGGGAAGAAGGGCCTTAATCTCAAACTCTATTTAGGAGAAACACTGATATAACAACCTCCCATTAGCCAACTTGAGCTGACACTGTAAGCCTCCTCCAATACCAGCAGGAAAAAACCAGGGACGATACTTTGTATGCCTTTTACATCTTGTCCTACTCCAATTAATGAATGTGGCCAGCCTTTTTGGAGGTGAAAATGAAAGAGAAATTTAGAGTCCAGAAATTTTGCAGCTGCTCATTTACCCTATAGCATCCTTTCAAAAACAGTCACTTTATCTTCTCCTCTCTTATTCTACTATTAGAAAGGTATTTTCCCCAGTCTAATAAAGTTCTGTGTATCGAACGAGGGCCCACTAACTCAGAATTGTGCAAAAATTTATCCTGTGCAGCAAATTACTTGTCCCTCTTCTTTCCCATAAAGATAACCTCTTTAGGAAAAAAAAAAAAAAAGAAGAAAGAAAGAAAAAAGCAAGAGAAGCAACATGAACTATAAGGCTGAAGGGAATAATTAATTTCCCTACCACTTCATCTTCAGTCCAACACTTCTCAATCAGTTTTGGCACAGGTTTCTTCACCAAGCGCTGCAGGGCTTTTCCAGCATCATAGTTACTTTCATGTAGCTAAAAAATAAAGAAGACAAATAGATCATTCAATGGAATTAGCAGTGATCTGATATTGGAGAACTACTAAAGCGGGCCACATGAGGTGTTCTATGCCTAATTATTTTTACTGTTGAAATATGAAGCGAAATTTAAACAACCTGGAGGGTAATTGGGGTTTTATTAGTAGAAGAAACAGCATTAAAACAAGTATATTTTCCCCTTCCTTCCTAAACTTCTCCCAGATAATGTCTGAGCCCATAAAGCACTGAAAATTTTTTGGTTAACTTTAAAAAACATTTTTTACATTAGAAATTCCAAGGAAAATTTGAAAAAGCTCCAACAAAACATTTTTCAAAAGGAGTTGTATTTTATGCAGCATATTTTGTTCAGATTAGTAAAACCAACTGGAAAAACTAACATACAGGAGGGATTGCAAGTCATGGGATGTCAAGTTTACCCATCCAGAAAATTCTCTGTATTTTTATTGCACTGCAAAGATCACCATGCTGTCGGAAAACAAGTATGGAAGAGAAACAAAACCTCTACAGATAGCTACAGGAGTACATAAAAGCAACTAGGGATGTCTAAGTTGACATTACTGTTTCAGCTGGTCACAGCCTACATTGTACCTTATTTTCTACAATAAATTCAGTATCTATATGATCAAAAGCTGTCTGAAGTAGACAGTAGACATTTAAATCAGGGTGAGGCAGAAAAACAACTACACTGAAAAAACATTCAACAATGAACCCATGAGACTCTCTGGCTCTTAACTCTTGATAGAAAACATTTAGCACACTGTAGATTTATAACCTGTCCTATCTTCAAAGTACAGTGGGATTTTAAGAACCGAAGGACTAGTCAGGAGCCTGCTCTATGTCTTCTGAAAATGATCTCAAAGAAAAAGAAATATTGCTGGGATGACAAAAACTGAATTATCTTGCTACACACAAAAGGGAGAATGATTTGCATGCAGACTTCTCTACTCAGACAAAACGTAGTTCTTCTAAACAACGTGCTAAGCAAACCAAAGCTTCAAAGCTTTCGATTAACATCACAGAATTTTACAGACCCTCAAAAGTTTCTTTACAATAGGGATAACCAAAACATGATTCTGTACATTGATTATCTCCTGCCTTTCCTTCCCACCCAGAATTTTTCCCAAGCCATCTGCATCCCACTCTCTAGAAGCATCCATGCTGCTAGACCTGTGCTTAATCAGTCTCAGAAAACATTTCAACAAGTACTACAATTGTTGAACTTTTCCCAAGACTGATGAACTGAACAGGGATCAAGATGCAATTACTGAGCAGCGACAAGACATTAACTACTTTGTCACTATTAATACAAAGTTATAAGAAAACCTGATTACAAGAGGAAAAAATTCCGCATTTTTCCTATGTCAAAAGGCTCAAATTTTAGAATAGCATTCTGCTTCAAATAAAAATAGCAAGATTACTTTCTTATTGCGGCTCACTTTAGCTATTTACATCTCTCAACCGATTCATAAGTACCAATTATGTACATATGACAATGGTCAGACCCCTTCTACCCTGGGGCCACCTCCTACCAATACTGGGTACATATGACAATGGTCAGACCCCTTCTACCCTAGGGCCACCTCCTACCAATACTGGGTTTTCCTTATATTGCTTCTTTTGTCTGGTCTGGTCTTAACTCAGACTGTAAGCTCTTTGGTGCACAAGAATGCCCTGCATTCATACTGCATCCAGTAGCATGATTCAGAGACTTTTAAAAGCTGTAAGTAAAATACTCAAATTTACTTCTTGTTAAGTAGGTCTAAGTGATTTCTACTAAGAAATAAAGGCAGACATCTGAATCAAGATAAAAGGGAAGGGAAAAAACAAATCACTGGCAATACAGAAAATTTTTTTAGTGGGACTATAATAAAAGTCAGTTTCCTCTGAAAGCCGGCTTTGTGCAGTTCTCCCAGTAAATAATCTATGAAAGGTTTGTGCACTGACTTTTGAAAGCCACCATACAACTTACAGAAGAAAGAAAGTGACATGGCAACTTAGATTGCTATGATGACATTTACAGCAAAATACAGACATGCGTGCATATGTGGGGGGGAGCGGGGTGTATTATAAACATATATATAATATACTTCTTTAAAGCTGCAACACTGTTGAATCTAGGTTTCAGATGGGACAAACCCGCTGTAAGAAAGCCAGCACGGCTCCAGAGCCATGGCACTTCTACGAATGACAGGGCAGAATATTCAACAAGTCTTCAAGAGCTGCAGCAGAACTTGCCAAAAGCTGGGAAATGGAAAGCAAAGCTCTGCACTCTGTACAGGACTCATGCAGCTGTGAAAAGAAAGCACATCTGTAAGACCTGGTACAAAGCAGTCTTCACTTTCACTTCCTGGCTTTTGTCAAATCAGGTTTTAAATAGCTCGTGCATCTGTAAGTACACTGCTTTTTTATAAAACAGGGTTCACTTTTTCAATAAAAATGATACCATAAATGGACAGGGAATTTCAGAGAACAAAAGTGCCCATTTCACACAAGGTACTGTGGTCTATCGTATCGGGGCACTTTATGAAATGGTGGACTTTGGATACCAGATATCATGCCATGCTATCTTTCCATCTCCATTTTCTGGTCATGAATGCCACAGAGCGGATTGTGGCAGTCTATAAAGCCAATCCTTCTGCAGTACAGAGCACACTAGAAATTACTTTGTTTTCTTCAGCAAAGAAAAAGTCCCTGCACGTGAACCTCAAGGTATTAAAAATAACAGCTAATGTATTCCATTTGCTGATGAAATTTCAGTTCCATATAGTTTTGAGCTTCCTTTGTAACACCTGAAGAGCCAAGTTCCCAGACAACTATTTGATCAACAGTTTTTACCAAACACCTCAAACAGGTGGTCTGAGGTCCAAAAATGCAGAGGGGACCAGGTTAGCTATAAAAGCAGAAGTGCACAGCCTGCTAGAAAAATTAGGCCACTCAAAAGTCATACTGCGTACCTCCTATTGACAGGGATGAACATGTTATCAGTGTGCTAAAGAAGAAATTAGTTACGGGTTACACGTCACACAAATTGGCTCATATCTTCTATTATCAGTAGTAAGAGATCTTGAACTGATGAAGGTACTCTTCCACCTCCACCAAGTTACTGGGGCATTCGAAATTTATTTATACTTAAGGGACTTATAAAGAAAGTAAAGTACTTCTGAAAATAAAAGGTCACTACTGGGCAAAGACCTCTGATCATTACCTGCAACGTGTTTTTAGAACAAACAATAATGTTCCCTTAACTGGCGACCTGAACATTTTTTTTCCTTACCAACGACTAAAATAACAATAGCATACAGGGTGCTACTGCAGTAAAACAGC
The DNA here is from genome assembly GCF_000690835.1 of Fulmarus glacialis. Classification (NCBI taxonomy): domain Eukaryota; kingdom Metazoa; phylum Chordata; class Aves; order Procellariiformes; family Procellariidae; genus Fulmarus; species Fulmarus glacialis. The sequence continues at coordinate 29,286 of NW_009202116.1, forward strand.
GCTTGGCTAATATAATGGGAACAAGAAAGCAAGCTAAGCCGGAGTGGTTTTCTATTCATTTTCAGCTTCCTATATGGCACCTACAGGGAAGTTAGAGATACTCACTGCAATAATAATATGTATGTACCTTTGCAGAGTAACCATAGAAAACAGTGCTTCAGCTTCCAAAAAATAATTTCCTCCCCACCCCGCTTCTTCAGCTATCTGATCTCTGCAAGCTACTGCTAAGAGATGCATTAACACATCAGAGCCATCCATAGCACCCCACACTGCGGTAAGTCAGGGAGATGCATTACCTGAGATCACTTAGGAGAAACCATTGCTTTCAAACCTGTCTCCCCAGGTGAAATTTCCTAATGTACAACAGAACCACGGCTTGTAAATCTGCCTCTGTTGACTACACCAGTGCCAGCTCCCGTGACTGCACCTCCATGCAAGTGAAACAAGGATCTTGGTCCATCTTACATAAGCCACAAGTCAAATGGTAAGAGTCGAAAGCTAGACTTGCAGTGCTAGTGCTCAACGCCAATACTCAAACACCACTAGTGACTTTAAACTTTTTTTTAAACTTGTTTTTTTTAAGACTCCTGTGGTATGCAGTACCTACTTAACGGCATGAAAATAAGATGTTGTCTTTTCTACTGGGTACACATTAATTTTTCTCCTTGTTTGCACTCCAGCACTGGGAATAGATCCATCTTAAAGAAAAAAGGGCTGTTTGTTTTGCCAGCTCACCTTGCAAATGCTTTTTTCTGTGCACGCCACTACCTAAAAGATTTTTCACTTCGGAAATTTGACAGTGTTGAAGAGAATAGTGCTTCTGTTTCTCTTCCCTCTTTGCTCCCTCCCAAAACATGCAGTAATGCCAAAGCCTCTTTGTAACTTGGAGGGCATCTTTATTTTGCCTCAAGGACAACACGTGTTTTTCCCTGGCAGCCCTATTGCCCAAGCAGTTCAATCAGCAAAAAAATCAGACAAGCCCACAACAAAATGGACTGGTCTAACAGGCAACTACTTTGGTTATTGAAAAATACAAGAGTTTACAGGCCGTCAAAACTGCCCCAAATCAACAACAGAAAATATGAGCATTAACTTTTTTGACCAAGTAATTACATTAATAAAAATCACAAAACCCATAAGCACAGACGTGAAAGAAGAAGAGTCATATAACAGAGAAGACACAGATGTGAAAACAAGAGACCTGATACAGGTTTAGAGTCTTCTGAAAAACGTTACTTTTAGCAAGCGGAACAAGAAAGCTTTTGTAAGTGCCAGGAGTAGGATAATGCAGCAAAAAGGAAAAAATATTTTTTTATAAGTGCCAGAGTTAAATTTACATGTTTCAATCTGGCTCATTCTCTGCTTATTACTTTCGGTCATTTAATATATATAAGCACTTTATTGGCACGCAACTCAAACATATAAATAATAGCTAATGATGACTGTCTATGGTTTCATTAACTTCTGGTTGAACTTTTCAAGGTATTGCTATAAACACTAGATTACTATCCTGTCACCTAGAGAATCACCATTTTTAGCATTAACTCTGCCATCTAAATTTTGAACCACTGTGACATTATGTACCTATACAACTGCAACAAAAAGAATCAACACAAACGTACTTTGACTTTAAAACAGAAAATACAGCAACTTCTGCATCACTGGACAGGGTTTTAGATTAAAGAAAAATTCTGAATGTGCACGTGTCCAAAAACCTCATTTATATTACAACAGTCATTAAACAACGCTAGATGACAGGCAAGCCTTATTACCATAAAGTCTGCACATTACCACAAGGTTTCAAGTTTCCACTACAGCTTCTCAGCAGAGCTGCCATTTTCTGTCTGCGTGATGTTGCAAATAAATTCTCCTTTTGGCATGGCTCAGCTGTCAGGCACCTCTGTTCTGTAATGAACCCATGAATTACATCTTGCAGCTCTGACATCTCTGGTCTTGCTCATCAAAATATTGTTCTTCAATTGTAATTTATAACTTAATTTAAATGTCCCTTTTACTGTGACCTTTTTAGATCAGAATGGCATTGCATCTGGCAGCTTCTACTTCAGCAAGGCATCCTTTTGCAATTACAGTCATTATGATCTCCGTTGAAAAGCCCATCTGAGTGAGGCTGCATTCATGCTACAATATTAAATAATTGCAGTCCATTAAGAACACTGTTAGATTCCAGAGTCTTTTTCTCTAAGGAAAAATTGCTACTATACAGTGAGAAAGTAGTACTGAACTACTTTGAAATCTACCGAGAAAAGCCAATAAAAGCAGAGGGGATTGTTCAGCCGAACACACTTTTGGGAGGATGCAGTCACGTCCAGCATTGATAGGACAGCACCGGAATTCAGGAATTCTCCAGGTTCAAGTGCTGGCTCTTCCACTGAACGATCACTGGTCACGGACAAATCACATCACTTGTCAGGGCACAAAGATATGAAGCCTGACCCGCCAAACATGAGGTAAATGCTACCAATACTGCAAGAGCATTTAAAGACTCAGGTAATACAGATGAGTCAAAAGAAATTTTTCACTGCTGCCAAGTAAGATACTTCAGTGGAATTGTAAGAGAAGATGGTATTTGCCTGCTACTGCACTGTCGATATTTACATAACATTCCTATTTAAGCACCAGTTATTTTAATCTATGCAGGCTTAAGAACACTGTAATTATTAATGAGGGATTTGCTCCTCTCACCGAAGGAAGGGGACAAGGGTCAAGATACCCAGTAGCTCTTTGTAAAACTGTAGCATGTTTAAGAGGGTAGAAAATAAAGAGAAGAGACAAGGAAAAAGACGACAAGGAAAATGAAAAGCAGAACAAGAATTACTGCCATGTGGCTTGAGTAGTTAGGTCTTTTGGTGTAATTACTCTAACTCAAGGACCTAATTTAATACAAAATGTAGTTCAGGCCACTGCTTTCAGTAGCAGAGCTGACAAATTTCAGTTTGATGCAGATACTCTTTACAGCTACGGACATCTTGCCCTACTATCAAATGGAATATGCTCCACAGCAAATATATCTCATTAGGTGAAACAGCAAAATCTATTTTCAAATTTGCAGCATTCTTTAAAGTGTTCATCCTCCAAAATAGCAAGATTTGATTTTTATCAACCATGTCTGATACGCAACAAGACACTAGCCCCAAATGCCCTCTAATTCCAGGAATTTCCTTCCCGCCCCCGCTTTGAAATTCTACCTCCTTCCCACCTGCTGCAACACACTAAACAATCTGGATCAGAGAAAAAATATACTGCCCTCTCAGAGAACAAAACTACTTTGCTGAGCTCCCTCTGGTGCCCAAGGACAACGGAACCTTGAACCAATCAAGAACCTCAACTATCCAACAAAAAGACTCTGCCCAACAATCTTGTTTTGCCAACACGCTGTCACAGCTAACTGGGAAGTTTTGATTTATAACTGATTTGATTTATAGCTGACACAGCTTGGCCTGCAACAGAATTTGAAACTAACAAAAAAAAACAGTGATAGAAATCAGTAAGCTACTTTAAGAGACAATTACTACTAGTTCTGTTTTTTTAAATATCTGATTTGTGATATCTGAGAGCTTGGAAATACAGACATCAGTCCCCGTTGCTGGGGGGGGGGAAGCAACTTCCATCTCTTCCCCCCAGTTCTAATCTATTTTAAGCTTCTACATAACTCTAATTGCTACAAAGTGATCTAGATGTTAATGATGGAAATTAAAAAGCCAGATGCTTGTGTGACATCCACTTTTCACACACCGGTACTGCCACGGCTCTGCCAAACAGCTCAAAATAACAGTTGCAAAGTACAGAACAGTAGAGGGAGCTAACTGTGCCAGCTGGTGGTGTGGGTCAACACAACAGGCATGGCTAGTGCTCCACAAGCATCCAGAGCGAGAACTTGCCAAATACCTGCAAAACTTGCAACAGCATTTTAAAAAAAAAACTTTCAAAAAAAAAAAAGAGAATATTTTACGTATTCCAAAACAATTTTAAAAAGTAACCATGGCAGTTATTTTTGGCCCTTTTTATCTGCCCATTTCAACAGTTTCTCTAGAAAGATTTCCTGACTCATCTTACAAATAAAGTGCTGAAGTTTTTCCCCTGAGAGCAAGGATAAGGATGAATGAAAATTCAAAGTGGCAAAATTGTCTTATGCACTAGAAGTGGCTTCATTTTCCAACATGCCCAGGCAGAGAGCGATGGCCCCTGAAGTGCTATGCTACCTCATTTGAACCATGAGAGTAGCTGTTAATTAAGACTCATCCAAAAGGAAAACTAGTAATAATAAGAAATGCTAACATATATTTAAATAATTTTTTATGCTTTCAACCTTGTCTGTAGTTAATGAACAAGAAAATCTGGTCTAAGGGCAAGTTAAAACAGGGAGTAATTTGTCTGGGTGACATCTTACTTAGAACTGAATTTCCTTAAACCAATATTACACTGTCATGTTTGTCACTCATAATGACATGTTCCCATGTAATAGTGTGTTATGAGAGTCAGAACAACGCTATTAGTAAAGAGAGATTTATACAATATTAGCATATGATTGTTTTGTCTTTCTTCCATGTAGTAGTATGCAGGCTTAAGTGGTGGTATTTTCTTAACATATGAGGATAAATAGAGTTGCTGGCTCTTTGATTTCCCCAGCAAAAATAACACGCACATCAAAATGACCAAAACCTCTGAGATTCACTCTTACACACGGATTTGCACATTGTCATTTCCTATTTCTTTTCTAAGGTCTGCTGTTTTATATGACTGATGCTCACACTTACTCTTGGATCAGAGCAATGGGTAAGGCAGAACACTGGGAATGAATTATTATTCTGGAACTTTTTAAAAACTGAGAACAAAGAAGTAATTTAACTCCTTCTTGACCTGGATTCTCTGAGAAAAGAACTGTAGAAACTCTGAACAGCAGGCATAGGTCAAAAGCAGCAAAGGATAAAGAGGTCATGAGTTTCTGGCTTTGTATTGGCATGGAGCACAAAAAGGATCTTAAAACAGATCCAATACTAAATCAGAGCTCTGGAGGACAGAGGCCAAGAAATGGGAGGGAGGGGAAGAAACTACACCAAGATTTACTCCAACTTTTACTCCACAGTACTTGCCAGCAGCAGCGACTATGTTTAGGCTCAATATTCACCATGTTATGATCTCTCCATGGATTGTCAGATCTAGGGCATCAGCCTTCTACCACAGAGCAGAATGAACTTTCTGAGCATATTTTTTTTCCAAACCTATTTGTCAGCCATTTCAGCTCTCCAAAATCCTGTTGTAGTATTAAACGCTTGTTTTGATAGTTCTAATCTGCAGGGCTTGCCAGCTCCAATTCTTGTAACAGGCCCTCATCACATTAAGACATTTTAAAATCAGTTCTTCCAGCCTTTGCATACCTAAATTCTAGATATGACGACTTCCTAATATCCTCGAAAGTTTTTGCCTACTCTTCTGCTGAAGACGAAGCCATGATTTCAGTGAAGTTCTAATATTACCCCTATGGTGCAAAGTGAGATGACGACAGGGGAAGAACCCCTTGCTCCTCCTCCTCCCTACATACAGCTCAGCTTCAATCAGCTTCTGCAATGCTTCCTGATACAGTACGCTGGGACACCAGTAACTGTCACACTTTAACGATCCATCAGAGGCAACAGCTCTCATTTCTTTAGAGAAAATGAACAACTCTGAGCAATAGAGGTGAATGCAGAGTTTCTGCTTGTGTGCCACAACCACCTAGGTGTAGAAGCCACACAGGCTTCTGCCTAAAACGAACGTGCTATTAAGGCACACAGTAGGCAGTACCAGCTCACTCAGATTGTTTCACTTAGCTCTGTTTCTTGCATTATGAATGAATGCCCATTCAAAGTGCTAAGGGATCCAACACAGCTGCAATTATCAGCAGCCTAACAGAAATGTGGGGTTTTAAAATGAAAAGGTCTTTCTCCTTGCCTTGTTAACTTTGACAAGGACACCCTTAAGTTTTAAGTAAGGGCAAGCCACCACAAATCTTTCCACTGGAGAAATGATTTGAGATGTTCCTACCTCCTCAGTTGTGCTGATTCAACTATTCGATAGCTGTCCTACACGCTGCATGTGTGAAATGATGTTACTTCAGAGTATCCCACAAGTGGTACGTGCTTTGTTTTGAAAAAATGAACAAAACCACAAAAGCACCACTTTGGAGATCACATGAAAGTTTTCATAACCCGAATACTGTCAAAAAGCCACAAAACACTTCTCTGTATTTATAAGATATCTTTGCAGATCCTTAGTAAGTCTACAACAATCACACCAAAATCCTCCTATACAATTCTCACAGTAGATAAAGTTGTGAGAGTAGGGTAAGAAAAGGAAGAAAACCACTGAAGAAAACACTTGTGAAAATAAGAACAGTTATTCATATAAAGACATACTAATAAAACTTTGGCTATTGTGTGTATGTAGCAAGCTATGTAACAAGCTTCCATAAGGTCCTTCTGTGTATCATGTTTAAAGAACTACCACTGTGATACAAGTACATGTAAATATTTGTTTTCCATCTCAAAAAAACCCAAACCAACAAAAACCCACACACGATGGAGCTGCAGACTTACTGCTTGCTAAGTTTGCATGTTACTTTTTCACGTGTACAAAACCAGGTTTCAAAATGATTGACCTTTAACTGACTTGCCTATAAGCTCTCTATCATGTAAGAGTTTACAGCATTTCTAAAAAATGCAACAAAAAGGGACTACTACTGATGTATTAGTGTAAATTAACCTGAAGGAAATTACAGACTCACAGTACAGTTACCACTTCTGAATGTAAATTGCAGAAGTGATTTACATGGTTCTGGATATTAAGAGAAGGGCTCATCCTATTACATTTGAAGGCAAAAACTCCTTTAGATTCCTAAGGAGCAAGACAAAAATTACTCCAGTGATCCATATGCCATGGAAATGAGCCTTCCCAGGGCTGAAGTATAATTTTAAAACTTGGCCCTTAAGATGATGTCTGTAAGTTTTCTGGTATTCTTTGTTAATCTGATCTTTAACGCTTCCTGACCTGAGAGTAATAAAGGCAAAACTCTATGTCATTTCTCTTTTGAGAACATTTAAACTACTTTCTCTTACTTTTTTCCGTAGGGCAATACTGAACTGCATGGGAAAAACTTAACCTGAGTTGTCTGACGCTGCCAGCCACAGGCCAATAATCTGCTTAAATGTTTTGGCACTGTATGTTAGCTTAAAGGTATGACGTGGACAAGAAGGATGTTCTCCGTAACAAGCACGAGGATTCTACCTCTGAGAAGTTCTCAGTCCCACAATGAAAGAACACTCAAGTATTGAATTTCCTATGTCTAAGAGGAGTTTTGCAAAACGTAATGCCAGAATTGGAGTCGCTACAGGAGCGCAGGAGAACAAGGACACACAAAGAAACAAATAAAAATACAGTTTCACCTGCTTGTCTGAACATGCTTGAATTTGATCCTGCCACACAACTTAAGTGCAGGGTTGTCTTTACTTCCATTTGAAGACTGGAACTCCTTCTCCCCATTCTCCACATAAGTATTACAGATGGCCCAGGTTACCCACCAATTGCATGTGTTACAGAAGAAATTTATCCACAAGTGAAACATATTGGCACCACAATTGGCCATTTTTTAAAAATACTTCCACAAGACTTTTTTCTTCCTTCTACACAAGAGAACAAAACACTGTGTCAGATGCTTTCCCACACTGAACATGTTATTAGAGTGGGCGATGCACTTGCAAGTAAAGAATGGTAAGCAAAATAAGGTGGTTAATTAAACTAGCCTGACTTGGAAAGGGAATGAATTCTAAGGTTTTCGATTGATTTCCAAATTTCAATTTGCTTGGAACAGACAAAAAACCCCAAACCAAACCAACGCACAACTGGCTGATTAAGTCCTGGCTCTCCTGCATGAATTTCTTATTAAGGATCTCCACAGGTATCTTGTATATACAGTGTTTTGAGGGGCTTTTTGATGGTATTCTGATTATTAAAAAGTGATGCCTATCCACACTCAAAGCCCAAAAGCACTAAAAAGGCAAAGTGCATTACTACCGAGTATTAATTATAAAACTTCCACATCAACAACGCTGGCTCTCAGAATGCAATAATGTTCTCCACAGTGACCCAAAACATGGTTTGGGAGTAACTGAAATTAGCATTTCCATTTCCCTTTTCACTTATTAGGAAGAGTTCTGCATCGAAGCAATGTGCTTCTCCAGTTTACAAGATAGGAGGAACTGGGTAGATTTTAAAAAAAAAAAATCAAAAAGTTTCCATCACCTACAATTTCAGCAATAAAAATGGCTTCACGCATAATGGTTCAATTATGGAATTGGAAAAATAAAAATGTACTGAACATGCATGTTTTCGTTTCGCAAGGTTAATATTTTAAGGTCTAAAGCATCAAACGGCCTTTGTTCATGAATATTTAAACAAAGCACAAAACCCAGCTAGTTTTAGAAAGCCCACCAAATTCAGGTACCTGTTCTATGGTAGTGTAACAAAAAAGCCCCTCTCCATCTAAAAACATCATGGTGAAAGACTTTCAGGAACTAATCTGTCCTCCTCCATACCTCTTCAGTATGACAGCCAACACTCACCAGGAGGGCAACGAACTCCAAATGAAAACTTTATTTCCTTCCTAAGGGTTACAATGACAAATGTGGCATCAAATCCCAACAGCCAAACAAAGGAACAGGAGTTAAAATTCACCTGGAACATTAAGTGAATAATTATTTCGATGAGCTGATATGTATGTTGCATTGTGCCTTCCATGATCTTCATTTCTATCTGGTGTAATTAACAATAAATCATTCTGGGGGCTACAGCATCTGTTATTACATAAATAAAACACTAGCAGAGGAGCTTGTCAAGACTGATTTATAAGAAGTGCTGCTCTGAAGTCTATTGGATTTCCATAATAAGAAATCATACCATATCAATTTTTTTACATTAATCTTCTGGGTTGCATATGATAATTTCTAAAAAAACCCACAATTTAGTGCAGGGTAAGATTCTCACTATTTATCAGATAAATCTGGTATGTTTTAAATAGATGGTGAACAGAAAGATCAAAAGGGCACCATTTTGTCAGGACAACAAATTACCCTTCTAAACTGTTTTAAGTTAGTCAAAAAAGTAGGCTCTGAGAAACAAGTCAAAGTTTCTTAAAATATCCCACCTGACAGAACTATCATTCATAAGAAAACGCTTTTCTAGAAAAATTCAAAGTGAACAAGGAAAGTATCTTCACTGGTTTCTAAAAACTGCAATGAACAGTATTAGTACACAGAGTAGATTTTTGAAGCATGAATAAATCAAACATCACAGAAGCCTAAGGACCTTTCAAGAGTCATTAAGGTCAAACCTTGCAGACTGTATTTTCCTGGAAGTACGACAGTCCATGTTCACGCAGGCTATTTAATGGGAACTACACTGTGTCAATACAGGGTTGAAAACAGAGGACTTGCACCACAATACCTACAAAAGAGAAACTTCAGCAAAGCTGAAGTTAACGAGATGATTACAAAAACACCACAGGGTAAGTCTTATTGCTATACATTAAGATGTCATATTGGGGGAAGAGGAAGTCATGACAACAGCAGACAACAAATATTACACACAGACGAAGAAGATTCTTAAGAGGATAAATTAAGAGTTTGTTTAGTGCTTTTATTTCAGAAGCCTGAAACCCTCCCCCATTCAGAAAATGAATCAGCAGTGATTTTCTAAAATAGATGTGCACTAGAAATACTAGAAAGAGGAAAGAATCAGAAGAACAGAAACAAAATATTTTGGGAGTAATCTAAGACTCAGAAGCAAGAAGTCTACAAGTGCAACTACAGGCTCGTTAGACTCCCAAGTGATTAAAGGGGGTAATTAAAGTAGATAGTGAAGCAGTGAAGTTAAATGAATCTTCTGCATTAGTCTTTTATTATAGATGACAAGGGGAAAGAAATTCCAATTCCAAAAGCTCTTTGATGATTATTGGCCTTAACAGAGATTTGAGTCTCTAAGAAGGATGTTAGGGAACAATTTAGAAAACTCTAGAGTGGTAAGCCACCAGAACCAGATGGCATCCATCCCAAGAGAAAGGAAGGAAATAAAATGTAAAACAGGTATGAAACTGAAGTGGATGTGCAATACAGACTTAACTGCCGTTCTTATTAAGCAGTATAAAAATGTTTAATACGCTGGCTATCTTTAGGAAAGGAACCAAAGGACTAAGATTTATACATTCACCTCAGTTCTGAAGTGCGCTGTGAAGCACTGAGAAATAACACTTGACTTTGCAGATGTAAAAGTGAGAACAACAAGGAAGCATTTAATTTGGGTACAGAATTTGATCTTGGATTTCTAGCTGGTTACACATGCAAGTGTATAGATCTATATTTAAACAATTTTGCAAAATAAGAATGAAAGTTCTGTTGCTGTTTAATAACTATTACAGGGGCACATTTTAGATCTTAGTCCTATTTTACTCCTGTCTGTTGCAGGAAACAAGACAAAAATTAATGCACTCTATGAAACGCATGTAATCAAATAGAAGTGGAAATAAAACTGTCCTGGTTTCGGCTGGGATGGGGTTAAATTTCTTCCTAGTGCTGTGTTTTGGATTTAGTATGAGGAGAATGTTGATAACACACTGATGTTTTCAGTTGTTGCTAAGTACCCTGCTAGTCCAAGGACAGCTCCCATGCCTACTGACTGAGCTAGGTACACAAGATGGGAGGGAACATAATCAGGACAGCCAGCCCAGCTGGCCAATGGGGTATTCCATACCATGTGACGTCATGCTCAGTATATGAATGGTAGGCGTGATCCAGGAAGTACCAATTGCTTCTTGGTTATCGGTCAGCGCGGGTGGTGAGCAATTGCATTGTGCATCACTCATTTTGTATATTCTATCATCATTATTATTTTCCCTTTTCTGTTCTATTAAACTGTCTTTATCTAAACGCACGAGTTTTTCTCACTCTCACCCTTTCGATTCTCTCCCCGCCCCACCAGCGGGGGGAGTGAGCAAGCGGCTGCGTGGTACTTGGCTGCCTGCCAGGTTAAACCACAACAAAAACAAAAACCAATGTGAGTGGTTTCGGTAAGCTAATGTTGCATAAGTAACATTTTTCATGTTAAGAATACAGGCATTTTAACGTTAGTGTAGATATCAAGTTATACATACCTAATCATGGACTTGACCAGTTACAAACCAGTTCTACAACTTACACAGATTGAGCTTCTTTTTAACGTTCTGAAGTATTTAAAAGCTTCACGTAATGAGATGCTTTACTGACAGTAAAGAATCAGCTAAGCATATTTTAATGTGATTAATTTGATAAAGTCAGTTCCATTCACTTTAATAAAACAACCAAATAACAACATGCTTAGGATACTTCCTCTAAACAAACAGATAATCTGTTCTCTGTTGCAGTGATTATCACTCAGTTTCTGATGTGTATCACAACCATCTACAAGCTTTTAAGAATTTTATAAATAAATGGTTAAAAACCATGCAACTGTAAATAATTAAAGCATAGCAAGCAGAGGCAGACATAATATTGTGGTCATGAGGTGGTATTTAACATTAGCCAATTTGCAGGAGTACAACATACTAAGTTGTTTTTTGTTGGTATCACTAGTTGTTTTATTTTTACTGAATGAGAACAAATTACTTGAGCCTCAAGCATTGTGAACAAAGTAATATATGAGTCGCTGTAGATAGTTACGGTACTGAACACTGAGGCAGAATATGCTTAAAACTACTTTTAGGAAAGGAGATCTTTAAAAATTAAATCTGAAGCTACACACTGCATCCTCCTTTGGCAGTTTCACAAAAAACATGCTCAACTGAAGTTGCTCCCAGCTTCCAGTCCTACCAGCTGTACGTGGGGTCTGTACATTTCCGTTGTCATTGCCCCTAAAACATTTCACAGATCTAGCTAGAAACTCATTCAGCAAAGGGTACATCCTATCCTTTCCACAGCTTTCACAAGTGCCTGTGATTAGAATGTAGCCAATAACCATGAAAATGACAGGACAGAACTCAACTGTTCCTACCTCCAAGATACATTTTATGGATAAAAGGTGACATAAAAAGAGGAAGAATGAAAACTGTTTGTTGGTATACTCAGCAGATCTGTCTATGTGTTTCTTCAGAGTAACATATGACCAGTTACACATAATTCCTTTTATTGTATTTCAGGAAGGAAACAATGAAGACACAACAAAGCCTAGAGTCACATTCTCCAAAAGCTACAGATAGGGCTCTGGGGAAACAAACAACTGTAGATTTCACTATGTTACCAAAAATATGGAATGACAGACAAATTTCTTCAGCTTGATCTTAAAATAACATTTCATGTATCATGATTTACTGATGTTAGTGCCCTCCACCCTCCCCAAAACAGTTAATTGTTGTGGCTGCACTGAAACTACGTGAGCATCTCAACATACACTCACATCTATATAACTACTCAGTAAAGCTTTATTTACGCACATTATGTTTATGCAAGAGATAACTGGACATACGTGCATCCAAATATAAATGATAATGAAGACTGGATCATGAGTGGGACAAATTCCAGACAGTCATTACCACATACATGACACTATACATCTGATGGCATTATGAATTTTCCTTCTAGGAAATAACTATTGTTTTCCTACAGCTAGAAGCTAGCTGGACTGAATGAAAGGACCAATAGCCAGGTCAGGCATCAGCTGAATAAGTAACAATTCCAGCTGGTGTACTTAACCTGAGCAGCTTCCCAAACAGAACATTCACTAGCTGTCACCTTAAAGGCACCACCCAAAAGTTTATCACTGAAGTTCTGTAGGTTAGATTTTTGAAAGCTAGTTGGTATTGGGAAGTTATGATATCCTAGGCTACTATCATACTCATCTTGTGATCCCAAAATCTATTTTACCTGCTAAATATTTGATGCACTACATGCTTTAAGTAGTCCAGAAATAAATGGAAAGACAGTTCTTCCATACAGTTGTTCTGCATACTTACTGTATTGAGTGCGTTAAGTGTAGTGTCGTCACGGGAGGCTGCAACACAACCATCTTCTGTGGATCCTCCATCACACATGCCTGCAAAAGCTGCCATGCTCCTTTATAGTTTGAGGGGAAAAAGGTTAAGTTCTTCAGCCACTGTTAGATGCACACATCATGCAATACACAAATAGTATATTTACACCCTACATCACAAAGTTCAGGGCCTTGCAATACTGTGGAAACAAGTAAAACAAGGCACCACAAACACTGCTATTTGTTATGTAAACCTGAGTCACCTCAGCATATGGAATAATTAATTTGAAATTAAAATCCAATCTAAGTGGATTTCATTAAAAATCTGCACTGCAGTAGTACCAAAGCCTGATCAGGATTATGGAAGACATAACCTCCAGACATGAGGACAGAGTCTCACCAGAGACAGCAAACCTGTTGTAATCTTAGTTTTATTATGTTAGAAAACTGACTTCAACTGCAGATTGAACACATCTCTGAATTCTTGCAAACTACAAGTAATTTACTCATACTCTGAATTACTATGAGGCCCACCAGTGCATCTGATTAATCTATCAGGCATACCAGCGATCTGTATGAAACTGAAATGCAAACTAGAGCTCATTCAAAAAACATTTAGTCTCTGAAGGAATCCTACGCTATCACAGCTATTCCACTCAGAGCAGTTACTTCCCTTGTTACATGGTACACATCCAACGCTCTTTCTATCATGCCAGCACATACTGCTGGCTTGCATTTTAAATCCAAAAGCCACAGCCAATGGAAAGATTCTGTGTTGGCCCAACATCAAATCAGAGCATTCTTGTCACAAACTAAACATTTCAGCTTAGCCAGTGATATCCATGCTACACTAAGACAGAATAGAAAGGAGTGACCGTAGCCAACTGCACGTACATGGCAGCCCACATTTCCACTACAGCATTCTAAAGACATTAGTAGTATCTTGGCTGAAATTACCTTGCTGCCCTAAGGTACATAAGTAAGTCACAGTCATTGACTCCTGGCATCCACACAAGTTCTTCATGCTGTGTCACTGTGTCACCATCTGGGGAAGGAAATGGCTGCAGATCAGGAAGCTTAGCCTAGAAGAAAAAATGAAGAGTTCATACAGACATTATAGTTGTTACCAATGTTAAGAGGATGCACAAGTGTTATTAATAACAAAGTTCGTAAATTCTCTGGAATAATATGATCTCATAGACGGAAGATATTCAGACAACAGGTGATGAAGGTATTTGATCCAAGTTTCAGAAGTTTATGAGGAAAATGGGTCATCAAGCCTCAATCTATTCACTTTATCCAGCATTCATTTTCTGACAACTATGCAGGGTTAACACCACCTTTCAGTCCACCATCAGTGAAGCCATATATAGACCACGTGCAAGCATGTCTGCAGAAAAAGTAAACCATTTAAACTGCAGCTTAAAGGTAAACCATTTTGTACTGCATATATAGTCCTCCGTTATACAGAAGTCAAACACTGTTGGACAATTTACCCACAAAGAGACAGTTAGTTTTCATTTGTCAAAAAGATGCTGTTACAACTCCTGCCTGCCAGGCTAAAACATGCTCATATAACATACTAATATGAAAGAAGGCAAGAATGTGGCTACCATCTGTGTACCATTTTAAAATCAGTAAAAAACCCTACACATTTGACACTAAATTTAAAATTAAGTCCTCAGTAAATCATTAAAACTGTGAAGAGAAACAAAGAAATTTTCTGAAAGTGAGATAGCTCAGTGAAATGAGCTGTACCACTAAATAAGTACTACACTGTATCCAGAGAACCCAATTAGCATCTTTAGTCATCTACTGCTATGGGATGAGATAGCTGAGAGCCTCTTCAGAAACAGCTTTTAAGCCCTATAATTACCTCCTTGTCATGGAGAGAGGCAACATTTATACATAACCAGTAATTACAAGTCACAGGTTCAGATGTCTTTCATGTTCTGCTCTTTAATCTGTACTTTATTTTACTTCTTGCCTGGGAAAATGGATATGCCATTGAACTTCTCTTCTGGAACAGGATAAGCAAGCATTATACCAAGATGAGATTTCTATGAGAGCTATGCATTCTAGCAACCAGGCTGCTTTCACAAATTAATGTTCATCCTTAGGTACCCTAGGAACATGCTTAATTACTAGAGTTACTCCTAAGAGCAACTTCCTCTTGAACACCTCTGGTCATTAATTTGCTAGCCAAAAGTTTTCATAGGAGAACATTTAATAGAGACCCTCCTCCCATGCACGTGAATTTTGAGAACAACTGCAATTCTACAGAACGTTTATCTTCACTTGTGTCCCTGCTTGCTATTATGATACAAGCAGTCGTTTGAGGTATCTGTGCACTAAGTATCAAAAAAACCCAACAGTCCTCTAGCACCTCTCATACGCACAATTTAAGGAAAATGAAGGCAACAGATATTCATCAGAAACCACTATTGGGACCTCAGGTTTCTGGATTCTGCTACATATACCTTATTCTCAATAAGATGGGTAGAGGAAAGAGTATCCATCCCCTGAGTTAAAAAAGCCCAGCGTGCAGAGGAGACTATTTTTACACTTTCCACAGAATGAATCAGACTACAGAACGGGAAGCGGCAAATACCATCTTCAGTCTGACTTCCTACCGCGGCCTACAATCAGCCATTCATATATCTTAAGATTATACCTTATACTAATTAACAGGATGAGAATATATCCTCTTAGCAATGACATTTGTCAGAAACACAGATGCTCAGCAAACGCGTGAAAGAACAACGGAAGTTTAAAATACTAAGCAAGCAAAAATTAACAGTACTCTAAAATCAGTGGACCTTCTTCCTACTTTTTTTTCCATCCATAAATGCATCTGGTAATTATACCTTGCAGCACAGGTGACTAATACCTGCCAAAATATTACATGACAATTTGAGATGAAAGTTGTTTTGAAGGTACCATTTACAGTACTCTTATTATGACTAGTGAAAAGAATGATACAGGTTTAATTGCCAAGGATTTTTTTTCTCTAAATGCAAAACATCCTTAAGAAAGTTACATAGGTTCCATGAATGTTTACTTTCACTAGTTATTAAACAAGATTTTTAAGAGTCTGAAGGAATATTCATTACTTGGATGCAAAAATCCAGCACTTGGACAGTACAAAGCCAATTCCACAGGTAAAGGAGAGCATTCAGTTCCTAGTGACAGGTCTGGCCTTATAAACCAGAGTAAGTTGTATGTTAATGCTCTTTAAAAACAGATTATTTTCAGTGCTTATGAAGGATTTCCCTCAAATTAGAACTAACATACCAGGAACAAACTAACACTCAGAGTCTTAGCCTTATTCTGCTTCCCAATGTTTGAACACATTCAGCATGCTTTCTCAATTTCTATTTTAACAATCCAAATGACTTAAGGCACTAGTCTTAAGACCTTACAGTTCTTACTGCTTCTCACAGTCAAACAAACAATGTAACTGAGGTCTCTCTATCTTTAAAATCAAAACTTATCCTCTCCCCAGCATAGAAAGTGAAAAAGGCCTGCATAAAAAACTTCTGGGGAAATACAAATAAGATACTGTAATTATAACATGACTTCTGTAGACTATGGACAAAAGGGATATTTCAATAATCGTTCAGAATTACCGCGCCTCCTAGTTAAAAAGAATTTAAACTGCGTTGTATGAAAATTATGCAGGTGAAAGGGTGAGGACCAGCTAACCTCTTGAATGGCAGCGGGAGAGCGTGTCGGTGATGTTGGCCCATGGCAACCCAGGAAGAGGGTATTTGGAAAGAAGTCTATCCCTAACAGCTGCCAAAACTGCTCCAATTATAAACACTAATTTCATTTTTAAGACAACTGTTGAATTACTAAATACACAATGGCCCCCCGACTTTTATGTTGAAGTACCACAGTTGGCCAAATTCATTTAACATACAAAAATAAGAAGAGAACACGTGCGGAGTTCAAGTTAAACACAAGTCAATGAGGAAATGCAAAGCCATAGACATGGCACCAGACGGAGCACGCTCAGAGACAAACATAAAAGGGAGAGCAGGTTTACTGTGAATTCGGCATTAATGACAGCTACATTAACAGACATGCTTAAAAGCACTGTATCCTGTGTTAAAAGACGAATACATACATAAATACATATGTATATCTCAACACAGTTGCTGTACAGGAAAGAAGCCTTTCTCAGGTTTAAATTTCTCCAATCCTTCTAATTTCGAAATGTTGTTCTGGGAAAATTGCCGTCTTTTTTTTAATCACTTCTAGTAGAACTCCATTTTGTTTAAATACATAGATTCATGAAAAGGACTAACTGTTACACGGCAACATACTATCAACTTGACAATTTTACTATGCAAATTAAAATTAAAAGTTCTACTTTCAATACAACTAGAAAACACCACATTAATTTTTTATAGTTTATTAAAAACATTGCTTGGTGAAAGCCAGCTGAGAATGCATTCATTTTTAACTCCAGAATGTGCCCAATAATAGCTGAGATTTTTGCTCATATTCCTTCAATTTTATTCTAAAATTAACCCAATAGCACTTCTGCTAGTAAAAATCATTAACATACCAACATTTGACATAGAAAAATCTCATTAACTGAGCTAAGAAATTCTAAAGCACTCACGATGAATCTAAAAAACTCATTGTATTTGAATGCATACAATTTTAAATAAGTGTCCTCTGAACGGAGCCAGCGGCAAAAGCATGCCCTCTGGATATTGAATATGAACAAACCCCTTACCTGATGGCTGGGTCCAACTCTGATTTCACCTTGGGTACTGTTAAGCCTCCTAATATATAAAGAAGAAAACAGTAATGAGAAACAATTACAATTAATGAAATTTAGGATCATATCCTGTATTTTTTTCTCATTGCATTTCCAATGCAAATGGAAGAGAAGCAAAAATAATACATTATTAAGAAAACAAGAAAGGATATACTCAGGTGTATTATAGGCCACACTGCAAATGGCAAAAACCAACAGGGCAAGTCTGGAACTTTTAGTCTAGCAGTTGAAGTCAGGAAGAGGATCAGTGTGACCTGTCCTCACAGTAGCAAAAAAGCTTTGGGCAGCTGATAATGGGACACACATCTTCCTACTTTTTGATGGTTAGATTTCACGCAATACAGGAGCAGCACTGACTTCTAATCAAGATCCTTTAAAAGCCTCTACAGTTCTCCCCAGCTCTGAACTGCTCTGTGCTTCAGCCAGCCAATTCAAAAGCCTGCTATGCAAAGAATCACCTTCCAACAAGCATCTGACTTTTACTAGTACTATGTTCCTTTAACTGCTTATTTCAACACCAAACCTGAAATAATGCAGACAATATGCTAAGCACTATGATTCAGATTAATACACAGGAAATACCACATTCCTCATGAACATCTTTGTGGTCATTTTCATTTTGAAGGAGAAAATACCTTAAATAAAAATATTTGGGGTATTAATCTTTGAAGAACAGAGCCTTGCATTACCAGAATTGGCAAAACTAATTCCTCTTTTTCCAGGCAGAGTTCATGGAAAACCATTCAAGTTACTTTGGATGCCACATGCAAAATTATCTACCTCTCGTTTTAAGCAGTTAAAATTATTATTGCTGCTGTTAATTCATTTGCTAAAATCACATCAGATAGCGTGACACAGAAGGATGGAAAATCTAAAAAGCAATAAAAACATGCCTTGTAACATTTGTAGAAGTCAATTTAATTCAATTCATCCAAAAAGGGCTTCCCTTCTACATAATACACTTGGCCCTCATTATTCCGCTCTTTTGAAAAGGTATTTATATAAAAAACTTCAAGTTCCAAATGAACTGTCCTCCATACATTGAGAATTATACTCTGAAGGGCTCTGTGCTGGTCACACTGTTGGTTGGAGATACTGAAACATCACATTATATGGTAGAAGAAAAACTATTTTTTCATGTTGCAGTAGAATTACCCTGGCAACAATAGAAGTTAAAGGTATGCCAATATAAACCAGAGTAACACAGCTGACATGACAGAATTTATTTTTCTTCCTAAATTTTGAACAGACTCACAGAGTAAATAAAACTTTACCACTGAAGAGTGCCCTTTGACCCTTTTTCTTTATTAAATATATTACAATATAAGCAGCTAGAAGGCACACGAACAAAACTATTTACTGGAAATATTAATTTCTCAAGGACTACGTCCGTGGGACCTCTGTGCTGTAATATCACCTATCCAGCTCTCGTCAAGAGCCAGATCACTACAGTCTATAAAGGCACTTGTGCCTGAACGTTGGTATTTGGGACACTGAATGCAGCTACAGTCTGAAAACTTAAATGACCCTCCAAGACTCCTGTAAAATAGCATTAAAGAACACAACCAAATCCAAGGAAATTCAATATCCTTAAGATCAACATTCCTCTTTTCCTATAAACTGTTGTTATTAAAACAGACATCTTTTATTTATATTCTGCATATTACATTAAAAGGACGACAAAATTCAGAGCTGCTATCAGACAAACTTTTGAATTTAACACTTCAATAACTGCAAGACATTTAAGTGAGTCTCAACACACTAGCAAGGAAGAGCACATGCATAAACCTAACAGATCACCATCTTTAATCTGCAAACAGCAAACTTGAATTAATCTTGCAGTTTGCTGTTACAGGAATAATGACATAATTTTCCAAGGAAGCTGCCGCCCTGCAGGATTTCTTATTCACCCTGCTGTCTTCACAGTGATCACAAGCAATGACTGAGGAAGAGTTTCCTTTAAACTTCACAAATTAATATCACGACTGTAAACTGCTAGCCCTGAGCAAAACTAACAATGGATAGCCCAAACCATTAAATACCATTTTAAGTCAAAAAGGTTAGTGGAGGGACTTTTGGACATGATCATTTGCATATCTTTATGAACATTTTCACCTCAAAATTTCAAGGTATGTTGCATATGTGTATTAAGTTAAACTTCACCTTATGGTCACTGACCACTCTGAAATGTTATTCATTGGTGCACAAGTGGGTGAACTACAGCAGTGGATCTGAATGGACCTTATCCAAGACAACACGACAGGAGAACCTGTCAGACAGGAATAAACACAGGTTTTGTAATACTCAATCTTATGTCATGATGTCTACGCAATGCTACCTTCCTGGTAAGCAGATCCACTCTAAAATACATGCCAGAAGTCTCCTGAAAAGAACGAGAATAGGTCAAAATGTTTTTCTCCAATGCATATTTTTGCAAGACATGATCTGACACTGTTCTGTTGTTTTCAGGTTAGGCAAAGAAATGACTGAACTAGAAAATCAATTTTATATTTACAACAAAGTTATGAATTAAATACTAGGGTACATTTTTTCAGCTACAAGATGTCAGAATTTTTCCCTGTGAGGAATGAAGGGAAAACTGACAGCAGAAAATGCTGATGCTCTTCCTTTGTTCCCAGAATTCATTTTAAAGCCATGCACATCTCTACTAGTCAGTGCAAGTCAAACTTAAAACAAGTCTATGCAGTTTCTGCCAGCCACAATACTTCACACCAGCCAAAGGCCGCACAAGTTTTGTACTTAAACAGAAAATCAAGGTATTTTCTATTTAGATAGGAAACAACACAGCACTCCAAATATCCCCCAACTCCCAATTTCTTCAGTTGCATCACACTGAATATGATAAATAAAGCATTTAAGAATCAGGATTGATTACAGGATGCTGGAGCATCCTATAAGTAATTGCAAAGATCAAAGCAAAGTTTCAGATGGGACTTCTGCTCCTAACTATCCCTGTGGAGTTAGCTGGGGACACTCAATGGGGCTATCCAACCATGATTCCTCACATGAAAATGAAGTGTCGAGAGAAATATTTCTGTGTGCCTTTTCATCACTCATTTACCTTTTCCTGATTATATTCCCACCCTAAAGGTACGCCCTTCCCCTGCCCCAAAAGGTAAGGACTGGACTGAATTAAGCTGCTGTGCAGGAAGCTCGCTCAGGCTGCACTACATCACACTTTTTTTTAAAAGGGCACAAAGCTGATTGCTCTGCAAGGGCACACAATCTGTTAAATAATTTTCACTGTTTCCGCGTCCCCAGGAATGGGTTTGCAAATGGAAAGAAAATTCTTGCTATGGAAACTAAAATGCACTGTAGATTTTTAAGCTAAATTATGTTGGTGGAGAGCAATTACAATAATAATGGAACGGCACTCAGTGTTTGCTCTATGGGGAAGAAAAAAGAGGACCCAACACTGTATATGAAATCTGACACAAAAGAAACTGATGTAACAAAGCAGTATCCATAGCAACAACAACTTAATATTTCAGTCCTCTTCAGCTGCAGTGGATTAAATATAATGACAAGATGTTCCCTTTGAAAAGTAACCTGTTGCCATGACAACGTTGTATTCTGCAAAGTAAACAGGAGCTGGTCAGAAAGGAGATGGAAGCCTGCGACTGAATATCAAAAAGGCAAGAAGCTTCTGTAGCAGAGCAGGGCAAAACAGGCACGCTCTAATCCGAGAGAGGCTTGTTCCAAACAGCTGGGAGAGAAGAGAGAGGATGTTCAATTCAATGAAGCTTTGTCCCTTCAATTCTAAAGCAACAGGGGAGGTTGGAGGTTCAGGGCCAAAAGCAGCACCCCTGAGAGAAAACAGTTTAGAGGTGAGGATGAGAAAGGAACGGGAGGCAGCACAGGGTGGTGCAGAGCTTTAATTTATCAGCTTTAGAAAGAAGGAAAGAGAGGAAGGCTGGCTGGCAACAACAGTTCCTGCATGATTTCCAATACAGAAACAAGTTTAACCCTCTCTGTTTATCATCCACCTCCTTGTCTACACTGTACACCAGACTCATACCAGTTATGCAAAAGCTGGCACAACTGGTAGCCTTTGTCCATGAAAACAACGCAGCATTGAAATGCCATCAAGGCCTGAAACATGGCAACAAAAGAACTGCCACAAGACAGAGTTTGAGCTGCAATGAAGTACACCAGATCAGCTTCGAGGACTACTCGGGTTCACGACTTGCAATACCAACTGCTATTACGGTCTTGCCAGAGCCGTGCAGGATTCAAGGCTGGAAACTCGCAACAAAACTCTCCAGAGTTTGGAGGCAATGGCAAAAGGCATTTGCAGATTCCTGCGTAGCACTTCTCTGCATTGTCCTATCTTTGTCCTATCCTTGACATGAATCCAAGTCAGTTCTTTACCCAGCACACTTAGTGAAGATCTTTGCTAGGAAGCCAGGCTTCTGAAAAACTACGCACGCTGCACACATAAGGTGGACCTTCAAGGTCAGGGATCATGTGTACAAGGTGGAATCTTAGAAATTGCGATACTGCCTCTTTCATGTTTTCCCTTTTACTACCAAAGTTCAGCAAGAAACATGCTATGCAGTAATTGCACTTTTTTTTATACTGACTGACATGCCTGAGTCAGGGGTGAGGGAGGTGGTACTACTGCAGTATCACATTGAACCCACTATGTTCTTCATCAGTTCATTCCACCCAGCAACGGATGTGGTTTAATTTCGTTCTGCTGTGGTCACCCCCACTCAATGCTCTGCACCACGTACTGCACTTCCACTGGCTTTCTGAAACACCTGCTACCAGCCAGCAACAGCTCAGAAAACATGAAAATAACGTAATGCTACCATTAAGTTATAAAAAAACAAAAAACAAAAACAAAAACAAACCAAACCAAAACAAAAAAAATCCACCAACAAACCACCAAAACACCACAACCCAAACATCACATATAGGACAGCATTCTGTGCTACCCATTTAACCACTCTTGGCATAATCATTCCTGATTCTGCATATTGAGGTGATCTGTAATTAAACTAGAGGGATGCTTCAACAAAAAAAGGTTTTTAAACTGGCCAAATCGCCCAGCCACAGTCTACCTCTCAGTCTTTCTGACTCTCTTCAGAGCTCTCCAAAAAGGGTTTTCAAAACCAGCTTGCTAAAAACCACTGCCTACTGCAACACAGGCGTATCACTAAGGCAAACTTCACAGTGCAAAAGAATTTTCAACAATTAAACTAGAAGCACTATCAATCTAAGTGGCTCTCGCCATCTTAGAATACAGCCTGTAGGGAGGGGACAGGGCTCTCTGAAGTTGAGACCAGAAGGGTACCAGAATAGTGATTACTATGCATTCAGCCATCACAGCGTGAGGACAGATTGTTAGCTAAGGAAGTGTGCAAAAACAGTTGGAAGAGGTCATTATTTTTATATGATGAAAGATTAAAAGAGGAAAGACACCGCTTAAAGCTAGGATATGCAGGGGTTTGGGGGGGTTGGTTTTTTGTTTTTAATAAACAATAACAAGCTACAGCAGTAAACAATGAATCTGATGAGATTTGGGTTTATTTACGAAGCCTGGTAAGAAAATCACTGACTTACTAAATAAAACCAAAACCAGACTAGAGAGAGATATATAGATAGATATATATATTATAGGCAGAATAGATCATAAATTGCAATCATGCACTTTAACATTGATGTAGCCAAACAGTCGCTATTATTGGCTAATCAGTTACATAAATTGAAAGTGTGATACAGTAAGGCAATTCCTAGATATTTGTGATTTCTGTAAAATTAATATAAACCTGAAGTAGTCAGGAAAGAGAAAGTCTCCAAACAGTCTCTTAAAAAGATATTTTTATGCATGGTCCAATACCCAAGATGAAAAAAATGCTCTTCAGAGGCAGTTCTAAAAACATCTGGCAAGGATCATTTTGTTCCATCTCTAGAGGGACAAAACCAGAGAGAAAAAAATTCCTCCACTCCAACTTCAGCTGGCTAAAAAATATTTATCAGGGCCTGAAAGGGACTGGCATTACATTCAAGAGATCCATTTGGTAGGACATTCTGTTTCATTTTATTCTGTGCATCCATAAAACAAAATTCAGAACTCCCCTTGCCATGCTCCTCCCTCATCCGATGCTATGCAGGCTCTGTCTGCAAAGACTTAACCATAAAAAGAGCTTTACATACATTTGCTCCTCTGCAGCATTAAAGTAGTCATAAGATTTCACCACAGTGATGCAAAATAGACTGCCCACAAACACAATAAGCCTCTGTCATACATCACAGCTCTATTCTTACTTTCTCCAAGCATCTGCTTATGGTCACTGTTGGGAGACAGGATACTGAGCCAAATGGATCCTCAATTTGACCCAGGAAGGCCATTCTTATGCACGTTATGTTCTTACATTATACAGTTCAAAACACAAAAGGGACAACCAGCTTCACACCATTCAACCTTTAACCAAAAAAACCCCACAGCTACCACAAACGTGTGAGTTAGGTGCGTAACAGAATTGGCTCCTCCGCCCCCCCCAAACAAACAGCAATTCTTGCTTAAAGACAATGAGTTAGTTACATTGTTTTGTTTTCATTATATGGGGACCTATATCAATTTACAGATTAAACAATGGCTTGTTAGCTTTTTCCAGCAGTTACTTCCTACATAAAAAAATTCACTTCAAGTTACCCGATTCCATGTGTCCAGCTTACACTTGTGCCTTAAACCTTTTTTTTAAGCAAGATTTTAAAATCCCTTTTCTAGACAAAGTATCTTAATGCTCAGAAAATATTCTTCCTAATGGTTAGCCTCTAGTAAGTTTAAGTTTTGTTTAAAATCTGTTGTAACAGTGTGTTATAATAAAAAAAATGCACGAGCAATTTTGTGTTCTAGTGAAAAAAAAATCAAACCTGTATTTCAGGCAAATGAACTTATATGGGAATGTTTTTAGTGATTGCTCAATCTAAAGCAGGAAAGTATCTTCAGTACAAGCTCAAACCTGCTGACTGATTGCAGAATCAGAACTTTAAGGAAGTGGAGGACTCAGTGTTCTGCACCCATGTTGCTGTTTGGAGAAGGAAGTAGTTGCAGAAGTTTCAGTCAGACAGGGAAATCTTTTTCAAGATAATGTTATTTTTCATCAGGTTTATATATGAGGAAAAAAAGACTATGCAGTCGTTAGAAGTATTGTCCCCTCCTCAAAAGGTAGGATGGATGTGATCATAATACAGCCATTCTGAGACGCATGTCATTGCAAGGCAACAAGCATTCTCTCCCCATAGGAATTACCTATGGGTAATATTTTGCTTGTAGATTTCATTGATCACCTCTCTAATATCTGTTTTCCAATATTTGCGTCCCTTCAAATAAGGAAGACACCAATATTTTGATCACAACTTCAAAAAAAAACCAATTAGTGGAAACCTTTGCATGATACCAAGTTTTTTATCTGGTCTACATGCGACTTTAATAGAACCAGAATGTTACTTATTTACAAGCAACATTTACATTGATAAGTAAATATGTAAATGAATTCAACATGGAATTATGTTGCTTTAAGCGTTTATCCTGTACAGTTTCTAAAATGGCCAAGCAGTACCTTTGCACTTCCCAGAGCAAATATTCACTATTAAAACAGACTATATACTCCATCAGCACCATTTCTTTATCACAATCATAGTTTTATGCAGGACAGTGGAACCAGGCAGCAACCTAGCAGTCAATTTTTTCCATAAAGCTTCATCAAGGTTAGATGCAATGATCTACCACTCAGTCTCTTAGCTTGCTTGACAACACAAATCTCCAGCTTCCTCGAACAGCGGATACATGGAGAAGCAACCACACGTGTTAAAGGTGATACACATCAAGAATGCAAAGCATAAAACAAGCTTGAAGATACTCCTACTTCCGCCATACACCTGGAAATATAAAGCTCTAATTAAAACAAATTACAGCCTAAAGAATTGGAAGGAAGGGGGAAGAGGTAATCTTACTGATTTAAGTCTTGAAAAAAGCTAAAATGAAGCCAGAACAAAGGGAAGTAAGACTATCAAGTCTTGGCCACTATTTCTTCATCCACAGGACAAAATACAAGTACTTCCCATAATATATTTGTAACTTCAAGCAGTTGTTGGAACTGTAACTCACCAGACCACCTATCAACAGTCTCTGAACTGGAGAGAATCTTCTGGGCATCCAGCCAGCTTAAACCTTCACCATTAGTGGTAACTGCGTAAGAACACTCCATAGTCTGATCAAGGAGAGAGGGTCTTCTCAGCGCACTACGTATCTTGCCAATTCCACAGATAACTTACAGACAGGCTTATTTCTCCTATTACCAAGGGGTTTTTCGGTTTGGTTGTTTGTTGTTTTTTTTTTTTTTTTTGGGGGCGGGGGGGTTGGGTTTTTGTTTGTTGGTTTTTTTATCTTGTTTTGGAGGGAAGGGGGAGGTTGGTTTTCTATTTGTGGTGTTGCTTTTTTTTAAACCAAGGTGTAAGTGTCTTGCACACCTCTATGCACAAACCTAAGGAACCGCTTTCATTATAAACTGGCTGACCAACCCCGCAACTGGCAGTACAGGTGAAAGACATTTGTGTTGAAGCATATGGAAAGGAAAAATTGAGATATCAAAAATGCTGAAGGTCTGCTGTGAGAGGAATACCACCACAGGGAATAAAAATATCTATACATTTGCTAGGAGCAGGAACCATCTAATTCTACAGGAGCATAGCATGGATACCAGAGGCATCCTTCAAGGGGGAGTTCTGGGAGCCAATAAAACCAACATTACATCCACAAGTTCTCATGTGCAAGTGATTAAGTGAAGAACGCCTTATTTGGCATATTATTCCAGCAGTATTTGTTTTGCCAAATATAATACTTTTGTTTGACAATCAGATTTTGTTTTGTTACAACCTAGAGATGTTTTAATTTTTTTCTACCTGTGCTATTGTAAGTTAACCTTATAGTTTCTAAAAATAAGCATGAACAAATTTTCATTTTAAGTTTAGAAGTGGCATTTTTTTTCAAATCTTTTTTAAATGCATGCACAAATTATCACTGAAAAACAGCACAGAGCAGACTGCTTTGTACCCTCCCCATCCCTTAATGAATTCTCTCCTGCTTATAAGTCAACATTTAAAACAAATGTTAAGGACACAGGATGTCATATCCCTGTGTTCCTGCAGAGCACTGTCATATTCCTGTACATATTCAAGTAGCTCCTTTATTAGGAATAAGAATGTTGCTAAAGCCTAGGCCTACGGAGACAACCCTTTCAGCTATGAGGTGATTCAGCCAGACTGAAGTTCAAGGGAATGGTGCTCTATAATCATTAGCATGACTTTGCTTCAGCCAACAGCAAAAATGACCAGTGAACCACACTAAACACGTGTTCTTGATTTTTATGCTCTATAAGTATAAAACGAAATGGAAAAGGGAATGACACTTCAGATAGCATACAGATACAGACATGGCACTAACATGGGCAAAATTATGCAGTCTTATTCACCACTCATTCCTCAGCTTCTGACAAGAGAAGGAAGGTGGCCCCAGCAATGCAGGTGAATGACTATGTGTGCAAGGCTAAAAGTCAACCTTCTGCTATAAAGTTCCAGAGATGTCACTACAAGCAGCACAAACCACCCTCTCACCTTCAAACTCAATACACTCCAGTAACTCGCAAACGAGTTACCCCAACTGAAATATTCCCCCTCAGCAATAGACCCCATGGTGCTGAGATCACTTCTGCAAGCCAATGGGCTAGGCAGAGGGCCACAGCAGAACAGCACCCGGCTTTGCACAAATTCAGACACTGTTGTGAACGAGAACACGCTGCAGAATCAAGTTTATTCCCACTTAACACACCCAAGTCCTCTCAAACCCATTGATATTTAGCAGTGACAAGTCACTGATGGCTGTCCCACAAGGACCTCAAAGCCAGTTGCAACTATACTACCATCACACAGAACTGTCGAGCCCAAGTCCTCTACTTTATTCAGATCAGTCTAAAAATTTAAGTTTTGCTAGCCCGATAAAACCGATGTGGTATTGCTTACACAGCTGTCATGTAACAAGCTTCTCAATGCATAAGACAATATTGCTGCATTTTAGATGTATAAGTGTTATTTGCATGTGACTGACAAGCAAGCAGAACCATGCTGGCTACCTTCCCCCCCCCCCCCCCCC
>NW_009202116.1:57335-75404 GCF_000690835.1 Fulmarus glacialis
CTTAATACTTGAGGAAGTATCAGCAGGATCACTGCCCCTCCATCAAAACGAGAACCACCCATCCTCAGAGCAACCAATGGCTGCTGATCTACGACCCTCCCCGAAACATTATCTAAACAGTCTGTTGCAGGCCCAAACATTTCTTAATCGCCACTTCGGTAACCCTGCATCCTGCAGAGTGCCTCTGCAGCTCCCTACAGACCTGCCATGAGGTTGGCATGCAGACAGCACAACTGGAATTAAAACTGCACCACAAGGGGAAGGGGGGACGGGGGGGGGAAGCCCACACAGCTTCAACGTTTTGCTACATGCACCCCTTAGGCAGCAGATTCCCTGCTCAGTGCCCTCATGCACCCTACGAACAGCTGCACAGCAAAGCTGATGTGATTACAAGGTTCTGAAGAACATGCAATAGTAATGAAATGATTTCATAAACATTTCAGAAGTCACAAATAACAGCAAAAATCATCATTGTTTAGGGGAGGCCAGAGTGATGTAGCCTACCTGCAGGGGCTGAATGGATCATCCATGACTATGACAGGCTCTTGTGGGTTTAGATGTATTCCTGAACCCTCTACTTAACAGCTAAAACTCTGCCTTTTCCACTCTACCAACTCAAAATGGAGGCACATGCAGTCTGAGAGACCTCAGAGAGCTTTCACTGAGCTTGTGCTATGACCTAAGCCTGCACGCAGAACGCAGAAACTTCGCCCTCGGACTGACAGGACTGAGCATGTGCTGTGACCCTCCCTCATCCACACACTGTCTTACAACGCAATCAATCTCAACCCTGCTGTTTCCGTAAATAAAGCGCACTGAACAGACTCTGCAGCTTCTGCATACCAAGCTAGTGTGCAGGGAAGTGGGGCCTTAGCGAGGGGATCCGATACAGCCAACGCTTGAGAGCAGAGCAATTCAAAGGCTGGAGATCTGTGTTCCAGCGCTTCCTAGATCTTCCGCAAGTGAAATACACAGCGAGGTAAAAAAGGCTTCTAAAAGGGTTTTTTCCCTAGTTTGTATTAGCTTTTAAAAAAATTGCGTAAATTAAAAGGCTCAGAGGTTTTCACAGATGCAAATGACAGAGGCTTCACATTTTAGTATACAATCTATTTGTCAGGAAACGAAGCAGCAAGCTGATTCACAAAATACTTTTATGCTACCTGTCAATAATGCAATATAGGAGAACATTAAAGAATATGAATTCTCAGCAACAATGCCATTGCCATTTACAAGCACGTGTGAACACAAGGTGAAGCCAAGAGGAGCCAGACTTGACTCACTGCTTGAACTTCCTTCATCATCCTTGATTTTTGGCGTTCCTGTTTATTACTGTAATTTTCAAAAAAAATTCTTAGCTACCAATTACTACCCATGAAGGTAATATCCCTTCCCCCTACAGCATAAAATGCTTTAATTAGCATACCTGCCTCCATTTTAGAGCACCTGAGATGCCTGAATTTACTGCGAGGCTAGAGGAAGATAAAAAGTTTCTCAAATTTTGAATTTTAAAAGACAGAAACAGACTAAGCAAAACAGATCAGGCCACAGAACAATCCCAAATTTTCTCTCTCTTACAGTAATTCAGTGAGAAAATTTTATTATAGCGTAGGTGCATACACCTTTCTTGCTGCCCGTATTATGTTAATTCCCACCCCCCCTTCTTGGGAACCTCCACCAACATAGTCTGGCTCCTTCAATGAACCTGCAATAATAATTCAAACATTCAGCAACTTGAGCATTTCAGCTACTATGGCTCTGCTGAAACTATCTGATGCTTCCAAAGCTCATTCATAATCTGAAGAAGCCATTCCCTAAGATACAGGAGAGAGGGGCTTGGCTCACACTTGTAAAAAAAATTAAAAAAAATTAAAACCAAACACAACCAACCATGATAAAAGTTCCTATGTTTTTTTAAAATACTAAGCTATACTAGGCTATGTATTTAAAACTTCCAGAAACACAATGAAGTTTTATGAACTGCTTTAAAAGCAAAAAAAAAAAAGAAAAAAAAAGACAAACCCACCGTAACATTCTATCAGCTCACTTCTGTTACAAAAATATTACAGGAGGCAACACATTCAGAACAAGACTGTGACCAAGTTTTCCCAGGCTACAGACTAGAAAAAGACAACTACTACAAATATGTTGCACAGTCTTTACCAGCTGACTGATTTAAGTAAGAACACTTACAAGGCCAAATGTATCTAGTCCTCATTTCAATTACAGCTGAAATGTAATTCTGGATTTTTTGTTGCTGCTGTTCTGGATTGGTTTTTTTCCCCTGAAGTTTACAAAAAGAACTTGAGAAAAAGTTCTCAGCTTTTATGCTACCTTCCAGTTCAGAGATAAATTGAGATATAGGCATGTGAAATAATGTATTCCAAATTATATTAGTAAGTGTGATATCAGCTAGAAAGAACAACCCAAGGAAGTTATACATCTATTTGTCTACATACAGTTTTGGGAGGGGTTTTTGTCTGTTTGTTTAAAAGGAATCAACTGCAAGGCATTTCAACGCATGACAATACCTAGTGACATGAAGTGAGGGTGCTCAGCATCTTCCACAATTCTGTCCCGGGAATATTAGACAACAGTGATAGAAAACAACCTTGCTGTAATTTAGTAAGACATACAGAAGCCACCTGTTTCACATCACATGGGCACACCATACAAACAGTCCCCGACTTCCCCCATCAGGAGGATTCCCGGTTGTATTTAAAATTGCTAAACCTATTTAAAAAAAAAAAAAATTGGACTTCCGATACACTGTAGGAATTGTCTTATTTAAACAAAGTACACCACAAAGTGTCATAGTGTTCTACTAAGTATAAGCAAAATAACAACCCATTTTAAGGCTCTGACCTGAGACATAAGGATGGATACATTTAAAAACTTTTATGATCATTTCACCCTCTATCACTGCCCTAGGCACTATTATATGCCTAGAATCAAAATACTCTGACTGCTAAAAATTAACCAGACAAAAGGATCAAAATAGCAAAACAGAGCTCTGCAGTCCTTTTTAGCCTCTGTTCACGTTTTGGTTGTAGATACTAATTTATCATTCAACTACAATTTTTTCTAAAGAAGGACAACATCAAGAGAAAGCTTTGAAAATCCTACTTAGACACAACTCCACACTGGCTTCTTGACTTTGTAAGAATATACACTATTCTTATCTGTTTCACCACCCACTATGCTTTCCATTGAAAGGGGAGAAAAAAAAAGAAAGAGGGTCTTGATTCAGACTTTCACCAGAAATCCCCTTCCAGACAACAGAAACTAGGAAGCCATGAAGGACAAGAAAAAGAAAGAGCAAGTCACCTTCAACACCAATACTCATTTAGCTCACACCACCACCAAACAAGAACACTTCAGAAGAAAAAGGTTAAAAATAAAGAAAAAGCAAATGTTGTGGAATAAAAACAGACAAGATCCTGGTCTTCCCAAAATATCTATTCAGAAAATTCACCCATGCCTTGAATGTTTGGTATTATTTTGTCCTACAATGCAAAACAATGTTGTGGAAGAGTAATTTTGATTCATGGTCATGAAAACTGTTTGCAGAATAATATCTGATCATTTCTACTTCCAAATAAAAATTCAGTAGCATTTAAATCTATGTATATTTAAAGATGTCATTGTCAGACAAAACTTCATCGTGTATTTATTTACATACATGTAAATGTGTACATCTTGAGATCAAAGAACTGATGGCCTAGTACATGCCAGTACACTACAAAACCAGGCCAGTAACAACAGTGGCATTTGGCATGCCTGCATCCTTGAGTAAGATAGTTCAAAGTTGTTTCTGTAAGTCCATACAGGATGTCAGAGGACTAAAGGAAGGACTGGAAGAAGTTCTTGCAAGAATCAGCTACATCTGGCACTATACTACAGATAGGGTAAGAACTAGAGTTACAGTAAATGAGTGGTAAGATGTGAGCTGGTGAAAAACAGCTGTCTGAGGTCAAGCGGCATGTTCAACAGCATTCCCAAGCCTTGCTGCGTATTTCTTTTTAACAGGCAGAGCTGATTTCCGACTCAAATACCAAAATCAACAGCTTAAGCTGGTGCAGTTATGGATTTTCTGAAGTGGTACATCAGGTCTGCTTTTCTTTGTCCATTAATGCTTCTTGACTGCTATTCTATACACTTTGAAATGCTTCTAAACTAATTTCAGGGCATATACAGTTCACCTAACATTTCTTCTTTGATAAAGCATTGGCCATTTGGGGAACCCAAAAGTTCGAGTGGGATTCCATGATAGTGGAATTAGTCAGTGTCAGAGCAGTCACTTCTCTAAAGAGACATGAAATTAATTATTTTAAAGCACTTAGCATAAAATGAATTTTCTTTCTGCAGCTAGCTATACAAGCTTAGTGGATGTATTCCACAATCTTGAGAGCCAGGAACATATTTCAGGTCTACTTAGTAGCTTGATTAACACTCTATTCAAGGTGATAACACCCAGCCTCTAGCTTTAAGATTAATTTAGGTTTTTATTCCACAATCCGATTTTTCTCGCTGATGTGAGAATTACTGAAACATAGCATGTAATCTTTTACTGAACTCTGTAGGGGGGAAAAAAAAGCTTGATATACACTGTGAAAAAAATGTTGTCCCAAAACACACAGGTTTACCACTTCCAGACCACAGAATTACCAACAACAGGTTCACAGTTGGTATTTCCCAAGCTAAACCTACAGTCAGCAAGCTTTCAAATAGAAAAGAAAGGACAAAGCATACTTTCCTTTAGCACCGTGTGCTCCAAGAACAAAAGGGCCTCTTACCACACATCCACCACACCAGTGTTTCGGATGTTTTGGGGGGTCTGGAATCTTTGTGGGTTGTTTTGCAAATAGAACACATGAAAACGTAGAAAATACTCAGATTCCCAACACACTGAGCTGCACTTCAGAGTCCTGGAAAAGCGTATGAGCATCTTATGCTGAACACAAAATAAAATCACTCAAACAGAAATGTATCTTTGTAGATGCAATCCACAGCTCAAGCTTGTTTGGTCTAAGAATGTATCCTATCGCACATTTCTACAATTGAGGGGGTCGCACTGCAATATTCAGAACCTTATCTACAACATACTATTACTTCAAGCTACCATGAACACTTTCCATCCTTTCCGTGTGAAACAAAACACTACACTAGAAAAGGAGATCAAGTTCAAGACAAAGTTTTGGTTTTATAGACAGACCACCAACAGGTCATCCTGGAATGTGTGTTACAAGACTTTTACTTCCAAAAGCAAAATAAATCTAGAATTACGTATTCAAAGAAGCATGCGTTGTAAAGCAGTAGCAAACACATAGGTAAAAAAATAAGCAAGCAACCTAGACTCAGCTCATTTTTCTAAACCTCCCCCCATTCCAAGACAAAATACAGGCTTGAAGAACGAGAATTTAAAAAAAAAAAGAAAAACAAAAGAAAAACAAAAAACCCTGGCTGCAACCGAATGAAGAAAAACCTACATTTTGAGAGCTGGCTAGTCTGAGTAATTAGCTGATCACTAAGTGCTATGCTTTGTCATTTCATTGATCTTTTCAGGCTCAGTCATTTTCTAATAGCTGGAAGAATTAACAGCTACTTCTACACAGAAACTGGTTTAAAACCGCACTGACAACTCGCATAAATGGCATTTCGTAAGAGAAATCATCCATTAAACACAGAACTTGAACACTAATACAAATAGCTCCTTTAGCACTCACACCCTCAAAACTAAAATGCATTGAAGAAGTGACAAAGTTAAATATATGGGTCAAGCATGGTGCTGAATATCAGAGAGGTATATCATAACAAACTTCATAAATGCCTCGCTTTGTCGGACTGCTCGAAAAAAAATGCACAAATGTTACAGTAACATTTTAACATATTGTATTTTAACATATTACAGGATTTCACGCCCTTTTCCCAGATCTCAGCACCACACACTAGCAAGATTGCCTCCTAGGGACTTACACTGACAACACCTGCTATGAACGTAAGCTGAATCGATTAAGGGAGTTTACCTAGTCCAATACCCTGTCTCAGACATATGGACAGCTTAAGACACTTCAGACTAAGGTACAGGAAGCCTCATAAATAGGCAATTACATAATAATATGCCCACACAGGGAGTTTCTTCCTAACTGCAAGCACTTAGTGGTTGGCTATGCCCTGAAGCATAAAAATTCGTATCTGCATTAAAACCAGTAAATCTACAATGTAACAATCCAAATATATTATTTATATGCCTATCTAATCTCCACTTAAAACAATACTTTTCTCAACAGTATCTCCAGAAATCAAGGTCCACAAGCTAATTATGCTTTCTGCATTGAAAGAAACAATACAACTCTCAGTCAGCACAGACCTTGCTGAGCCCTGTTACGCATTACTGATCTTTTACTCAAGTGCTCATAGAAATATGCCCCTAGACAACTCTTTAAGGCTGTATTTGTAAGGCATTCTCTCTGTTTACAAAACTGCATAAATAAAAAAATAAGAGAGTTTGGACCCGCAAAATAATGAAGTCTACTATCAGCTTTGCTTTCCAAACACAGCTGATCAAGATTGGTTGGACAACTCCCAGGCAGATTGAAAGAACTATGAAAGGAAAGAGCTTGCTGAACATACCTTCTTCCAATATATATTAATTTCCCCAAAAAGTTCTTTCTGTACCTCTAATTTGCTCCAGGCCAGTAAAACATAAAATAGGAATTGTTGATATGGGACCCTATGGGACCCTATATGAGTATTTACACATGAAAGCATGAAAACACGCTTAAAAAACTTTCATTTCTTAAAAGTGTGTAAATTTCAACATTGCTAACTAGAAGACGTGAATGTATTTTTAAAAGCATTTTCAGGGTGTGCCTTTAGCCAACGAAACAGCTAAGAATTCCTGCTAATATTTGCAACCTTTAAAAAAATTTCCACAGTTCTAAAAACCTGTTTTGAAGCAGCATGTTATTTACCCAGAGATGCAACCAGGTATCATGACTCACTGCACAATTTTGTTCTCTACTGTTAATTTTTCTCCTATATATACACTCTGCAGGAAGAGGTAGCTTCTCCCTTCGTTCTCTTCCACCGCACCTTCCTATCAGCATCATACTTGATTTTAACTTTTCTTCCCTTGAGTAGTTTTCCCTGTGGCTACAGGTTCCGACCAGCGGTAAAGCTTGCCTTTAAAAGTCACTTCACTTACCTTGTCTCTGGATTATAGCCCAGTATGTAGAAAAATGAATCCACTCGGGCTTTAAACTCTCTAGCAGCAAATATGTCAGAGAAATGGGAGATATTACACTTCCCTCTGAAAGAAAGAGGGAAAACAGTATTAGAACTCTACCTTGAGTAACAGCTATTTTAATTAAGTGCCACTGCAATCTGTGTATAAGCCACAGACATCCTTGTGTTCTCATAAATGTCTAAAACTTCATAAACATAACCCTGTTGTAACAAATAACCATGCAGATTCTTCCCATGGTGGAAAGGGAAGAAAATCCAGTTACAATGTCTCAGATGGTGTCCTACAAACATTCGTTAATTCTCATTCAGACAGCACACAGTCCTTAGAAGCCCAAATTTAATCAGACT
The DNA here is from genome assembly GCF_000690835.1 of Fulmarus glacialis. Classification (NCBI taxonomy): domain Eukaryota; kingdom Metazoa; phylum Chordata; class Aves; order Procellariiformes; family Procellariidae; genus Fulmarus; species Fulmarus glacialis. The sequence goes on from NW_009202116.1 coordinate 64,929, forward strand.
AATGAACAATATCTACCCTAGAAATACAATCCTGAAAACGTCTTATTTTCAAAGTTTTTACAGTCCTATTATACTTACATCGTTAAGGAAGCTTCAAAAATTCTGCTATTCATATTATTTGGGAAGTCAGCTTTTTATTTAGAAAGCTAAATAAAACTTCACTTTAGTAACACTTCCAAAAAAAAGTTACGATTAGCAAGACTGCAATCCTAACAATGCAAATTCCAAACACACACAAGTTTCTTCCTTCTACTTTCATTACAAGAGTAAAACACAGACATTTAAAAAAAAAGAGAGAGAAAAGAGAAAAGAGGATTTATAAGCTTGTTCTACAACAGATTGTTAATAATTTTTTCCAATATAGTTTGTTGATGAAGTCATTATCCTTAAGGATGAGCATTAAGACTAGCTGTAAGGAGTTGCATCTCATTTCCTCAAGGGTTTGTTGGACTGTTAATGTTCAACAGCTGCTCGTGTTTTGTCATTCAATGCATTGCAGTTTACTGCCACCAAGTAAATCAGATCAGAAGCGGACAGAGACAAACGGGCCAGACAGCCAAAGAGTTAGTGCTTTTTATCTAAACCTGATTCAGTGCAATAAACAAAGCATGAGATTTTGCTCTTTTTCAGTATGTCAAGCTTTCTAGTATTAATACAGATAGCACCTCTTCTCACTTGTATTTACTGAATAGTATTTGCTATTACAAATAAGCTGCTATGGGGCTTATTTAACATTGCAAAAAGGTTTGCCAGTCTTGGTTAAAATTGAGTGAAAAGTGCTATTGCCGCCAGTGCACCAAGATGAATAATTATTTTGCCTGTAATAATACAGGATCTGTTTGCCTAGTCTTCTCAGCAGTGCTTAAAAGCACTGCATACTTGAAAAACTGCACCAGAAAGTTGAAATGCTAAGCTTGCTTCCCTTCCTAATCTTTTCATGGTAAAGCACTTCAGAAAGCCTTACCAATCAACAGCCACTAAGGATTTTGCCTTGTAACACGAACTCTCCGATACACGACATCAACTACGACAGGGGAGGAAAATACACACCAGAAGGATGAAGGATGAATTAAGTTGCTGACTGTTCCAAAACAAAATCAATACGGCTGTCCTGTGAGCTGAGGCTGCATAATTGTCCCTATGATTGCCTAATTCCCAGCCAATTGCCTTTCTGGCAAAGGACAAAGCAACACTGGATTTTGCACAGGTCATGCCAGGTTGCAATGGAACATTAACAAGGTCCGTAATTGAGACGTCACACAGAAATACTGAAAGACAAACTTGTTCACTAATATTTATTTCATCTCCGGTGGCTGAAGCTACTTTCCCAGCTTAGTCATTTAGAAAGAAAGAAAATGAGAAGGGGTATTTGTTTTGATATTTCACATTAAATTCACATTTTAAAAGTATTTTGGGGAAAAATATTTCGTTTCCTTTCAATAATTCATCTGACAGTTAATAAGTGTTTTCCAGATAAACTTGTATTATCTACATTCAGGAAAGCAGCACATCTTGTTCATAGCATTTCAGACAAGTAGTACTACATATTACCACAAAGATTTACCATATAGGTAAAAATGACGTAACTTTTATTACACTCTTCTACAGGGATCTACAAGTATCCTCTAGTTAAACTTTTCCACTGGTTAGAGCAGAAGATTGGTAGTTACAATCACTGATTTTATTTCCCAGTTTGTCATCAATTCATTGTATGACCAGAGCCATTTGCTTGCAGAGAGCAGAGAAATAATCTCATAGTATAATAAATTAGAATTTCATGTTAACCCTCCTTTCATGCATCACGATACATTCTGCCTACTCTATGTTCTCAAACTGTAAGAACATCATGTGCAATTACCCTTATGTTCCTCTTGTACACTGAAAATTACCGACATGTATTAATCACAATTTGCTAGAAATGAAATGAGCAAAAATATAATCTTTATCCTGCAAAAGTATATTCTGTCAATTATCAGCATCTTTAGATACTATCTACAAGCCTGTAAGAATTATCAAAAGTATGAACATTCCAGAACACAACAAAACAGTGAAACCATATGCCAAAGAGAAACAGGAGAGTGATCTGAAAGGTGCCCATGGTATGCACTTCCAAACAAAAAGAAGGCAGATAACACAAGACAGGTTGAGAAAGTGATCAGTTTGGTCTTTCATCAGCCTCCACTCTTTTTGGAAGGGGAAAAGAGAAGGTTATTTTTCAAGATTGCTTGGTATACACATATATTCCATTTTTATCTTTTCTTTAAAGAAGAAAACAGAAAGGATGTAGAAGAGAAGTTAAAATACTCCCAGGGAAATTTCCATACACATAGTTCAGTTCCTCTCTGTTTAAGCAGACAGATTTCCAAGATCTGTTCCATCAAGACAGCCAACCTCCTGCTAGCTTGTTTCTAAGCATGCTGATTTAAAATTGGAAGGCAACCTTCTGTAACTCAGCAAAGGCACTGTGGAATTTCATGAGATTATAGTACACCACTGGAATTTTCCAAGTTTATAAAAAAGTGTAATATGTAAATCAAAGACTTCTTCCCACCCTTATAACAGAAGTTGCAGCTAGTTTGTCTTGAAGTAAGTGGCTTCAGCAAAGTGACTCTGAACAAAAAGTGTCTCCAGATGCTTCTTGTGAAACACCACCTGAGCATTATTATCAGGGAGATTATTCAATTTGCATTTTGACAATATCCATGCATGTTTGGCATGTTGAAAATCTGCTGGAAAAATAATGCCTCGGTGTTTCTATTTGAGAACATTTTTAAGTAACGGTGTATCCCCTCAGCCTAGTCAAAGGTTAGCCGCTTAAGTTAAAAACTTACTGGGTAAAGAGAGCAGCAACCTCCATGGAAGGGCAGATATTACAGAGAACAATCCAGGGGTCCATTACCTCCTGTCTGTACAGCTAGTTTTTAATGGAGCTCTTAGCTGAGCTGCAACAATGACAAATGCCTCAGAGCCAAAGCCTTTAACGCAATTTAATCAGAGCAACATACTAACAGTCACTTTACTAGGAGACGCTATTGTTAATAGTGAAATCAAACACGGGGGAGGGAAGGGTAGTATTTCTGCGGGAACTAGCAATAACCTAAATTGGCAATGATGGGAAACAATATCTTCTGAGCAACATTGATTAACTGAGATTAAAACGAGACTGTAGAATTACAGCTTCTTTTTGAATCAGAACAGATAACACAAGTTAATTACTGTAGGAGATGAGGAGAAAGCTGAGCAGTATGCTAATGAACCCCACACAAACCCAGAAAAAGCACCTCTTCTCAATAAGGTTTTTCTCATCCACCTCTGAGACACTGCACCATGTCTTCTCTAACTTACCTGAGGGCAGCAGCGTGGTAAGTGTCAACATAATCTGAAATGAAGAGCTCTCGATTCTTGATAACTGGATCTGTAATAACAAGCTCTCGTCCAGAGTCTGCCAGAAAGCAAAAACACAAACAAAAAAACCACCAACACATTAGCTGTAGTCGGAAAGCATCTACCATTGCCATTTTGCAGGTATTTTTTACAGGTCAAAGTTTGAGGATGTTTCTTAGATACACACTCCTCAGTGTTAAGACGACAAACATTCAGATTGCTTACATGGCCTGTAAGGTATGGAAATAACGTGACACCCATTTTTACACATGAATTCTCCCTTGCCACGTCTAAAGAAACAGATTTTAGGGGTACTGGATGACACATCTTATCCACTGACCACGAGAAGTGGTCACTCCTAGGTGAAAGGAACTAGGCAAATTAATTTATCACTGACTTTTAGTTTCCAGGTTAAGGTTTTGGTTGTTTTGCATATTTCATCTCAAATCTTCAACAAAATCTTGACAGTACTAACTGCTTAGTGCTCTGGCTTTGAGATAAATATTGATATTCATGTTCAAATACAGAAAATTCTCAGTGTTAACGAAAAACTGGAAGACAACTTTCTCCATGACTTCTTTTTAATACCTTTGAAGAACACAGAAAAATACTTCTTCACATGCACAAGAGTGTGACACAAAAAAGCAGCCATGTTATCAAAAATGCTCACTTTTTGACACTGTGCCTATAATCCCGTTGTTAGAAGTTTCAAATACAGTAGTAAGAGAAAGTTAGATTTGTGCAGCTTTTGCTAAAAGCACACGCAAAATGTCCTTAATGCCTGCAAAAAGGAGAATGTACGCTCAACTTTGTACTGTCATGCACCAAAAAGTTGCTCTGTTCCATATTTCAAGCATCAACTTTTATCACTACAATTCACCTTGGAGTATCTTCAGAATTTTAAGAGTTACCTCAAGGGAATTTACTGGTAAGAATAGAAGCAAATGTTATGTTTCCCCTACAGGCAAGAGATAAATGACACTGGAATATGTACTAAAGTTTCTTCTGCTTCTATTAAACCCAAGATCACACTTGTTTTTGCAAAAAGAAAAGGGGAAACTCAGCTACGAGTGCTTCAGTTAGATCACTTACTGCAATATTAATCACAGTGAGTATTCATACATGCAAGGTAGTATGAATGTAAAAAATGTAGTTCTCATGACACTATGGCAGAATCACAAAAAATAGAAGAGATTCACAATTTCTTCAGACAACTTGGTCTTCAGCCAGTTAGGTATTAGTACACTGTCCAGAAGGCCTGCAAAGGATCCAATGTTGGTTTTCTTTCCTACTCTCTCTTAAGGCATTAGTATAATATAGCACAGTATTTAAACCATACCTGAAATGCATCTGATTATAGCTATGGTTACGGGACATACGCTAGTTAGAACAAACAAGGCAGGTAAGAAACACTATCGTCTATCTTCTAATATATTATTTTCATCAACAGTCCTTGCTTCATATCCCTATGCAAAAGTGTTCTTGCTTTCTGGACTGTTAAAACTTAAAATTCAGAGTACAAGTAAAGGCCTTACTCTACAGAGCCTAACTTACCATTCTCATTGTGTCTGTCCTGAACCAAATGCTGATAGACTGAATCTGGGACTTCAGACTGGCGATAGTACCATTTGACATTCATAAGGAGGTGGTCCCGTTTACTCTGAAAAAGAAGGTCTAAAGGCATTACTAAAAAGGAAATCAGACCACATCTGACACAATCTTCTAAAGTATAATACTTGTTTTCACACTGAGGAAAGCCTAAGGTAAGACCCAAAAGGGAGGAAAACATATTTCTATGACAATGAAACAAGGGCAATGTGCTAACGATTGACTTTCAAACTAGACAAAGGCAAAAAGAACCTACTGCATCATCATGCAGTTGGATCTCTGTATCTGACCAGCAAATACTAATGTATTCACTCACAAAAAACTAACCCAAGAAAAGAAGAGGCAGGGATCAGAAAAGGACTGGTATTTTTGGCCTCAGGCAGCATGATCTTAGTCTGCTAATTTCTACAAACAAAAAGTATTTATGGCCAAACATGGGAAAAAAAAAAGAATACCAACAGCAACATAATTCAATGCAACCATTCTTAACAGTTGTAACCAAGAGATACCAGATTTCCCCCCCCCCCAAGGACAGATGGATTCAGACATAATCGTAGATGTTCTTTATTACACTCCTTTATACAAAAGAATAGGATGCTGCAAAAGAATAGGCTCTGACTGCTCACGTACCTCACAAAACCAACAGCAAAATTTACACAAAACTGTCTTCCTCAAGTGCTCCTTTTTCATTTGAGAATCCAGCTACCAGTTTGTTCCTTCTTAGAAGGAAACTGAAGCCTAAACACCACTTAAAAAGAGAATTTTTAGATCAAGTTATTACAGACTCTCTGCTTCAGTTTATCTTTGAAACCCTTGGTAGTCAATTCTTTCTACCGCTCCAAAACACTTGAAGAAAGAGAGGAAGCCTAAAGGGAAATGAACATTCTTTTGGAATGAGGCAACTGCAAGCGCCGTTTGTTTTTTCTGGACTACAGTTCTCCAGACCCTTCTAAGACAGCTCTTAAAACATTTACATTTAAAAATTTAATCACAGGTTACTGGAACAGAAAATTCTTCTCGTCTCTCCTGTTCACATCAGCCTAGTTGTTACAGCAATTTCCACGCTTTCTGCTTAATAAACAACATCAAAATCTTTCCATTAAATGCACTTCTTGAAGCCTTTGATTAAAAACACATGTAATACCAAAAAAAAACTGCTAGTGGCAGCATTGTGCCAGAAAAAAGTTTAACTAATCCACCACGACCACATGCGCTCTATGTACTTGAATGCCTCAAAAAACATTCAAAAACATACTAAGCATACTTGTGCTGTGCACGAGAAACCTGAACCCACTTTAAAAAAAAAAAACAAACAAACAGCACACATTTGCAGGCAAAGACAAGAAGCTTGTCTAATGAATGAAAAATATCAAAAGGACAAAGTCTGAGAGGCAACACTGATTTCTGCTGCCTGCTGTTCAAAAAAGGTGGTTGCAGACTTTTCTGATCTCCTGAAACGAAGATCTGTGCATCACAGTCTTTACAAATAGTTTCTCTGAATTCTGAAGACGAAAAAGCATGTAAATGTTCTGTTACCCTCTCGCTAAGAGTTCATAAATTCTATTAGCGCTAACAAGAACTGCATGCAACAGTGACAGGAAACATTAACCCAGCATTTCTCTGCAAATTCTCTTTGCATTTCTTAGTTGAGAGGAAAAAGCAGCCCTCTTGTGTTACACAAAGCCCTGAGAGGACACTCAGAAAGCATCACTCTGTGGCACTAAAACTACTCATTTATATGTACGGACAGTTTACAACAAGCATCAAAAGCTAATGCTTCCATTTTCTTGCTTAGTTCCACTAAAGTCGGGTGTCTTTCGACTAGTACAACACTCCAAGGAGCACTGTGAAGGAGGCATAAGTACACACATATATGCAATCGTGAAGGAGGACTACAAAATACAGTATTGAATTTTGCTGGTGGCGGTGTTTTTGAATAGCAAATTACATTGGGGAGGAGGAGAAGGACTAGAAATCTACACTGTGCTCTGGCAGGGATGGTGCTTCCAAATGCTCATCTACAAAGCGAATCATCAAAAGTCTGAACAACAACCAGTAGCCAGTGGAGAGATCTGAGAAAAGAAAACAAATTACTGTATCTTGATAAAAAGAAGAGCTAGTTATGGAGAGGACAGAGGTAGCAAATGATGTATGAATGGATTCAACCTCATACGTAACCTTACAGCAATTCTGCTACCAGGGGACAGTTTTGCAGAAAGAACTCTGGAAGCGTAACAGTTTTGTGTGAAGGTATATCCTTTGCTTATGCACACGTTGAGATTATATTACAACAAAAAGGGAAGGATCAAAACTGTCAAATATTTTCATTGCCTTGGCATCACAGAGAGCTGCGAGTTGGGAGGTCACAGCTTTATTTTGAAGGAGGCCAAGACTGCGAAGGAGATGGTGACGCAATCACTTAACTTCCCTGTCCCAATTTCTTATTGTATCATAGAATAGCACAGGGTTTTTAGCAGCACGGGGACGAGGTAAGGTCAACACTTACAAAGCATTCTGATACACTTGGATAGAAGACATTAGTGGTTGGAAGTGAGGTTTTTCCACTTGCTGCCATAGGGACCACCTCATTCTCTCCCCTCCTCCCAAAAGACCCCCTCATTGTCATTCACTCAATGCAAAGAGTTGTTTTTGCTTACTGCTGTACCTCTCCTGTAAGCTTCACTGAAAACACCCAAGTTCCCCAATATGCGTAAAAAAAAAAAATATGGAAAAGCAGGGGATTACACAAGAGCTTGTTAGGAATATTCACACATTAACACACAGTGAAGGCAGGTAAAGTATTTACTATGTTTTGCAGTATTTTATCACCTCATCACTCAAAACCCCCATACTTTAGGAAAGCATAATATCTACATACAGTCCGGAGCTTTTTGCTAGTTCAAGCATTTTGATTTGATAGGAAGGTACTCATTTTCCCACTTTGAATCTTTGTTCTCACACTCACAAAATGCCTCAGTTGTTCCCCTCACCGCGTTTTATTCCGGAGGTTAGCAGTTACTCTGCACAGTGAAAGAGAACAACAACATTTCCTCCCCTGAAATCAGATTCACAATCAGGAAGAACACGGGAAATTAGATTGAATTTCAGGAGGCTGGCTGAACCTAAGAAGTTTTCAGGGAAATGATGAATTGCCCTACACTGCAACCTGCCAACAAGAATGGTATTGACTTCTTTAGGCTCATCATGCAGTTGTGAGGCATTGTCACGGGGGAAGATTACAAAGAAAAACAAATTACAGGGGGTTTCATAACACAGAAAAGTGGCTTTTCTTTCATTACACTTCAGTATCTTTAAAAACTACAGAGAAAAAAGATGAAGGTAGAATTAGAACCAAAACAGATAATAAAAACAATACACAATGGTGTGTATAAGCATAGATTTGAAGCCATGGCATTCACCAACTTTCTATACTTTTAACTTCTAAAAACTGAATTTTATGAAATAGGCATTTTAAATGAATTATAAATGACAGGAAAAGATGAACACGGCCAACGTACATATCTTTAAAAACTATCAGACTCCTGTATCTTTCAAAATGGAAAGCAGCAGATGCTCCACAATGCTGACTGCTCTTCACCATTTGAATCACAGAATGCACGTATATGGCACGACTCAATGCCTCCATACATAAGGAACACAGCAACAAAAATATCAATTACAACCGAGATGTGCAAGTAACTTTTTACAGAAAAGTCTCTGGGCAATGAGGGAACTAAAAATATGCTGACATACTAATAAGCTGCTATTTGTGCTCTGCTGATAGCGGTGGGTTTGGGTTGTTTGGTTTAGGGTTGGGTTTGGGTTTTTGGGGGGAGAGGGGCGATCTGATCTCATTCCTAAACACTTCTTTCTACCATGATTGCTGCTTTTTGTCCAATTAATTTAAAAGCTTCCTCTTGAAAAGTATTTCCTCTATCCACTCTCCAACACGCATGATTTTGAGGGTTTTAACCTGAGGCTTCAAACTCCCTAAAAACATAAAACGTTTGACAGAATCTTTTTCACATTTACATCCTTCATTGCACAGAAATTCCTAGACATGCTATTTTGTCAGCCAGCTTTCTAAATATGTATGTCATTTACAGAGCAGACTATGCTCAGAGGTGTCAAAGCGCCAACTTCTGTGGTAGACTATTTATTTTAGAACCATGTGCACACAAAAGAAGTGTCCCCTAGTTCATAAAGTGTTACTTTTTTTTTTTTTTACACCTTTACATATGAAAGCTGCAGATAATCACATGCCAAATTCAGACTTGCAGAAATCACAGAAATGGCAAGTGCTTTAAAGTGTCTTTCTGTCAGCTCCCTGTGCTACGAAACTCCATCCTCCCCTTAAATGAAAATATTGTCTATTGCTGCAGTACTCAAAAAGTACTCATTTGGGGTTTTGTTGTTGCTGCTGTTTTGGTTTTTGTTCCTTTTAAAAAACATGAATCAGTTTTGGACATTCAACAAGAATTAGACAAAATCTGTAAACGGATTAAAGCATCCCAGTTCACACGCATCTGGTCAACTTCCATTTAAAAATGAGTCTCTCCTTTAAAAGGGGAAAAAAAATAATCTTGCAGGTTCTCTTTAATATGAATGTACTGATTTCCACAGCATTTGTGACAATTCCAAGGTGCCAGTTTTCTTTCAGAACACACTTGAAAATAGTTACTGCACATTACAAATCACATCTTAAGAGATTCCACATTCTCTTCCTGGGGTTATGACTAACCAAATTGTGCAAATGATCACAGATGTCCTGCAGATTCTCTCAGAGGGATTTAAACAGTATCCTTCATTACTTGCCCTATTTAGATACCATGTTAAATCACAACTAGCTTTGGAAACAATATACCAAATGCTGGAGATGACAGATGGGCACGCTGGAGTCAGTGAATAGTAGCTATTTCCAAGAAACAAACAGCAAAATAGAAACAAGGAAAAGAACATATTTCCTTTCAAACATATTTTCAACAACGAAGTTTTTCTATCAGGAAAAAAAAATATCATGTGATTAATTCTAAGCTACCAAATTCTTTGTATTATTTTAAACAACACGTTAAATATTTTAACAGTCACTCCACCGTTCAAAATAAACATCTTGTGCATTGCAGCATAGAAGCTCTGGCCTCACAAAGCCAGTTTTCAAGTGGACATTATATTTAATTTTTAAAACTACAAATTAACCCACCTCTTTGGGGCACTTTTTGTCCCCAGAAATGATTATTTCATTTCACACAAACAGTTCTAATTAGGCTCCATGACACAGTATTAGCCTGACTCCAACGCAAGCGGTAGATTTGACTTGCTCCACTAGCTGTGCCCCAGCCCCCCTGGCCCTGCCATGTTGAATTGCTACCCATATTTCTACTCCTACTGGAGAAGTATTTTTACACTTAATCAATTCTGACATTTACTAATACTCAAAGGAGGGAAAAAGAAAAATAGAGACTAGTCATACCAGATGGGGGGGGG
>NW_009202116.1:75434-77192 GCF_000690835.1 Fulmarus glacialis
GGGGGGGGGGAAATGCAGAGGGGGGACACAAATGAAACTACCTGGAAATCAGGAGCTAAAGAGATACAGCAAGGATCATTTTTCTTCCCACTCTGCAATAGCACATGTCATTTCAAGTTCTCAGGATATCTTTTTGTAGGCTGTTTTCTAATTAAATAAGAAACCTGATCAGCTGTTTGCAAGCCAAGAAAACCCAGCTTGGAAATGCAGAGGTTATTACTACAAATGAATGTTATTTTTACAGCTTGATTATTTAATTCAGGCGCATGCATATTAACACATAATTACTTCTTGCAAACACAGAAACATTGTCAAAAGCGAGAGCTATCAGTATTCACCAAGAAAAAAAACGTTAAATAAGAGCAATGTTAAATATGGCAATGTGCGGTTTAATCCTCTCTGCCCCTCAAATACAACAACCCAAGGCAGCAGCCCTTTTGGTTCCTGTCCTCTTAACCTGAACCAACACAAAGACTGCAACCTTTAAACCTGTTAGTGTTATCTAATGACTATTCCATCTACAAGAGCTTTTCTAATAGAAACATGCCTTGATGGCTTATCTCAGTGCACAAGGCAGGCCACAAAGAACCGTCGGCTTGATTGAGCGCAGTAATGGAAGGCAGGAAATGAGAAGGCTTGGTTAAGCCGCGGATAATCGATCAGTGTATTCACTGAAGTGTGAGCTGAGCTGGGAATAAGCTGCCTGGGGTATCAAATATTGCTGTTTCCAGGGTAAAGTCCCATTTCTGTGATCTATGTAGGAGAAAGCATAATTTATTGACAAAACAATGTAAGATTTTTTTCACAAAGTCTTGCTCTTGACATCTTGTGATTGTTTACAGCAAGAATTTCTCTTGTGTCCCTTTTATTCACAAGTTTAACAAATGAAACTCCTTTTGGAATTCATGAAGTCACCTCAGCTTGCTGGAAATTAATTCAGTCTTGTGTACAAATAACTCAGATGTAAAACAAGCATCACACTCACCTTCCCCTGAATTTCAAACTTTTACACTCAGATGCATATGCACATGAACACTCACACACCTTCAGGGACGGATCTGTCCTGAAGACTATACAAGAAACACAGTCCTTTTGCTCAGAGCCACTCTGCTTTGTTGGGAGTATTGTTTGTTCTAGATCTCTACTAGAGTTTCTACAAAGTTTGGTTTCTACAAAGTTTGAAGCAAAACTGTTTGCAAACAACACCAAACATTATAGACAGGTTCTATGTAGACAGAGTTGCTTCCTACATAAGGAGAGGGGAAAGCATACAAGTCCCATAAACATACCTGTTAATCTCCACCTACATACATACCAATATATACATATGCAAGTATAAAACAACAATCTGTTTGCCTACACCTTTAAACAATTGCAAAATTAATCTTAAATCATGACTCTTTATCTGCAAGGTTGTGTTTTGTGCATTGTGGGGACATGGCCAGGTAGCCAAAACCCCAGAATCCAGCTATCAAGGCTCAAGCCTTTTTAAAAACACTAGTGATATGCTACTTATCTGCATGTTAATTCATAGTAGCTGCCATACGTTGTCTCCCAGTGTGGGTGGTTTGGCATTACACTTGCTAGACTGTCTTAAAAAAATAGTCTTCAGATCACCAGAAGAACTGTACTATCAAAACTTGCTACACTGCCATTTTATGAACACTAGATGTTCTGGTGGGATAGCTATTATAGTCACAAGGCAAGAACTCTAGCATATATGACAGACAAAGAATAATTGTGGTAACTGAGAACTAG
>NW_009202116.1:77205-100169 GCF_000690835.1 Fulmarus glacialis
AACTAAAAGACTGCATGAACCTTAGTGAATTCAACAGTAAAGTCTGCCTCATAAGGAGACAGGTTAGCACTGAATTTCATTGTGCTTCAACTAGATGCACTTCTGAGACACAGCTCAACAAATCGAGCTACCTCAATGCATTTTTCTCTCTTCCCTCTGTCTGCTCCTCATAGCTCTGTCTTCCTCTCCACACTTTTACAAAAATCAACTAATATGGAATAAATGTTACCTACCAGCTCTTAATTTTATTTAGTGTCACTCATAAATCTGCCCCTCAATTTCTGCTTTCCAGATGTCCAAAACATCCTGAAATAATGAAGCCAAAAAATCAGTCCCAGTCACCCAAGAGCTGATATGCTATAAATCAAACAAAGGTGTAGCCAGTATGTAGACCCAGCTTCATCAGCAGACCTTCCCAGTAAAATCAGTATGCTGGATTAGTTCTGTCTTTTGCAGTCACCTCTACTCACCCACCAAAGTAGGGAAGCGATTGCAGATTTAGAGGTTACAACTCCATTTGGGTCTCACTAGTTAGCCAAATACAGCTCCATAGCAATGGCATCAACAAGGAAGAGAGCTCTGCACTCCTAAAATTGCACTTTAGAGATAAGACAATCCTCTCCAACACATTGGTAACAGCTTCATCCTCAAAGAGCTAGTAACTCTCAGATAGAATCAGATTCGGACAACAAACTCTTTCAGACACCTCTATTCCCTTCTTCTGCTACTGTTTTCTCACTGTTTTCAAACCCACGTCCTCTAATTATTTGCTTCCAAATGAACTGCCAAGGGGTGCATGTCAGCAATTCCCCTTGACAGAGAGACTGACATTGATTATGCTGAATGCCAACAACAGGATATCAATCTGTGAATTAGGCATCATATTAACAAAAAAAGAAACACAAGAAAAATGAAAATACCATTAGGCAAATAGTCATTCCTTTCCAAGACCTAAGCCCATATGCAACAATAGCTTTAATAAGATACTTGCCATGAGCCAAATAAAAAGCAACTGTGAAATAGCCAACTGAAATGGAGTGTTTAGGCTTTACCAGTTTTGTTAAAGGATAGGTAACTATTTAAAATCTTATTCTTTGTCAGTATTTCTTAAAGGCATAGGACCATTAAAATTTAAGATGAAGCCTCCTGTTTTCTACTGCGACAGAAGAACAAAGAGAAGTATGTAAAAAAATCTACTATATAAATTACTGGCCAAGTTAGTTACAGAATGACATTTTCATACGTACAAAAGAGAGTATGTGTAATTATATAAAAACAAGCGCAAACTAGAATTGACCAAAACGAGACTACATGGTACTTGAAAATGAAGCTACGAGGGTATCGGCCATCTGTCAAAGCAGAACAGTTTTCAATACATTCAACTTCTAACCAGCCTTTTGTACCCAGGCTTTGTGGACTCCTCTCTTTCAGTATCAAAAAAGCATCCATCTTTTTTCATTCCTTTGGAATTCCACTCATATTCATGCCCCAGAAAATATGATCAATCAGCAACTGACATCATCTTCTCTGGTTTTAAGAGGATTACAAAAGAGGTCAGTTGGGACCAAACAAGAAACTACTCTGTGCGGTCTTTGCCCAAGTTATATGTGTTTTCTACCCAAATTCCCAAGGCAATTTCCTCCTTACCTACAACACTCAAAATTAATCTCATCTTCCCTACTTTTAGCTGGCAGTGACACAGAAACAGAGGATCAGAAACAGCACCCTTACATCCCACAATCCATCAAATATCAGATATTAAATATATATTCATTCATAAGGTTTTAACTTTTGAACAATCCAGAAAACAGAATTGAACACAGCCTCATCCAAGTTTTCAAGGAGAAAAAGAACATTACTCATTTCAGGTAATGACCATAAGAGATTTCTGTATTTAAAACAAACCATAGTATTTATTCCATGAACTTTTCAGCTTTACTAGAAACAAAGCTGCTTACTGTGCCAAGATCTAGCAAGTCCCAACGGTGAAACACACTTAAGTATGGCACTCCTTAAAATTTCAGTGCCATTCTAAATGACAAAAGATAATTTCATTGTGTAAAAAAAGCAGTTATGCTTAAAAACTGGCTGGCTTAAAATAAAACTATCAAAAGATCTTTCATGAAGGTTATGGGTCATTGCTTACTACCTCATTTAATCCCTTTGTGGTATCTTTCTGCTCCGTTTCCCTTTTATGTTCTTTGAATCCCATCTGTGGTTCATGGTGTCAGTTATGCTGAGCAAAAGCATAAAGTAACCACACCATCGCAGTGTACAACTACCCACGGACAAGCCTGTTTAATTATAGCTGTCAGGGCTAGAAGACAGGGTGTCCACCCACTTCCCCCCCCATGAAAGCTTCCGTGGCACAAAAAGCTTTCCCCAATTATTGTTCCCTTCTTGGGGAAAATAAGCAGCTGTCTACCAGTGGATCCAAACCAGTTAAGTGTGTATATATCCGATAAAACCTGCGCACATAAACTTACTTTGTCTGTGCTGCCTCCACAAAGGCCCAAGAGGAAAGCAGCGTACAGATGCACACCGTAGCTGTGGACAGTCAGTTGGGGCCATCCAGGCTTACTATTTTTGTTTTAGCAAGCCACATCTCCACACAATACCCACGTAACCTTGCACTGTGCTCGTGCTGAAGATTCTTCACAACACACAAAACTACTACATTTCTATAGGCGCATATATACGGTACACTCAGCTCTATTGTATAAAAAACCAGATGAAGCAGTGGAGATGCCACATCTCAGCTCTTATTTCTGCAAGGATCACAAAAGCCCTATACGAAAGACACAAACAGGGGTGAGAATTCATTAATAGGCTGTAATTAAAATCACTGCTAGAGAAAGCAATAAGCACTATTTTTGATCACAGCATCTCTGTTCACGTTTGCTGCTTCTACAAACTCCACTTTGATTACAGCTTATGCCTTTCGCACAGAAGGAAATTTGGCAGCAAGCTGCTGACACAGTATTGATAGCAACCCTCCTTAACACACGGGCTTATTAGCATTTCTATTGCTGCACTGCATACGATACACATTGTACATCAAATACACTCTGTGTCAAGCATAATAAGCAAACAGTTACCTAACAACTAATGGTATTACAAACGCATTTAACTAATCATTGAATATATGCTCTGGTAATTAAATTCCATTAAGGTTTTTTAAGCATTATCCTAAAGAAACGCAACACTGAAATGAAGATACCATTCTGACTATGCCTGACATTTGCCATTAAATGTCATTTATAGTATACAGCTCAAATCTAATTGCTGAGCACCACCAGCCACAGTATTTATCACTTCTATTAAAACAAGCAGCACACAGCAGTGGGACTATCTGAAGCCATCATATACAGTTTAAATAGATTTCTCACCTTTTAAATATCAAGAGGACACATTTTCTTTAACATCTCACTAAGGGGTTTACCTTTTAACAAAGAGATACCAAGAGCTGAAAGGATAAAATAATCGGGAGACAGTTTGCTCTGCAAACCCAGCCCAGAGTTTGAACAGCCACGGCTGTTAAAGTATCGCCTAATAGTCAGGGGAATTTTATGACAGGAAAAATTAAAGCACCTCTGCAAACTAGCCTGCTCTGCCAGCAAGCTAGAAAGAAAAGAAAAAAAATAAAAGACCGATCAGCCAGGTCCTGTGACTTGGCTATTTCACCACATAATGAAATGCTGTTCTTATGCGGAAACAAAGTGTATTTGGAAAATAAATGCCTGGAAAGTAAATGTTTCCTTGTGCAGCTTCTCAGAGAATATAAGCACTTGCTTATGAAATGGTCAGTTACTTAATGTTTACATCCTCCAAGAAACTGCACCTAACATGCTGTGTGATAGAAAAAGGTAACATTTCAAACCAGAAAAAAAAAAAAAAAAAAAAAAGAGTTTTCTACATATGTGCTTCATACATTAGAGTGTTCAGACACTGGCTGATAAACAGGGTCATGACATAGCCTTAATAAAAATAATACTGTCAGTAATTAATGTGAAACAAACCAGAGCAGCTTATCGAGAAAACAAAACAGTCTTAAAAAAATGTCACATAGAAGAAATGGCTGTGTCTTACTATGCAGGGAATTTCTAATACAGATTGCTGCTGTCTGCTGTGATATCAATAGCTAGAATTAGCAACGCTAGACTTTATATTTTTTCTTTGTATTTATATGTAAATCAGCAATAAATAAATATACCCCAAACCAGGTCCACAGGCTGCAATCTAATCTAAACCTGTAGATTGGAAAGATGGCCTCCACTCGTCTGGAAATAGCTAGATATTGAAAATGCTAAAATCAGAAATAACTACACTGGAGAATAAAATGGATGCATTTACCTGCTATAAAAGAAAAATGCTCAAAGGAAAAGTTGGGAGACAGGTACAAAGGAAAAAAAACCTTTTCTCAGGTGCTGAAAGTCATGCGTGAACATACAGACAAATAAGATGAACCACAAGAAAAGGAGTTCTGAAACAAAGATATATAGGTTTTAAACATATAGTACACATATCAGGGACACAATCTGCATTCTCATTTGAATCAAGATTAAAGTGAATACAGACAGCCAAGCTAATATGCAGTTCTGAGGCTAATCATTTGTCTTGGGCAATATAATCATTACAGCACTACAACTTTAACAAATGAAGCTACTAATAGCTTCCATTTAAAAAAGTCAAGGTGTTATTTCAGTCAGAGATCCAGAAGTAGAATGCTTTGAGACCAAATAGTAGTTTCATAAACCATTCAGTCCTCCTGTAGAATTCAAATTAATTTACTTTATTACTAGAGTCATTGGATGGAACCCATCTTTGCCAGATTCAAATGCTCGACTCAAAAATCGTTGTGTATTGTTATTGAAAGCTCATACCTTTCCCATTGTTCTGGGCACAAGGATTTATACGAAGTGTATCATCATAGCCAATTTTTTTACAGACTTATTGAAAACAACAGGACACCTGATTAAGAATTCTGTGTGCAACCATTACCTATAATTGCAGAAACTGGCAGAGTACCTTACAAAAAAGATAAAATTTTCATAAAGCAAACCAAAACACCCTAACCAAGTGTTACGAAAACTTAAGGAAATTCGTGTAAAACCTTATTGACTGTTTTAGAGATAGCTCATTATTTAGATTAGTTTCCTTTTACCAAATACAATCTTCTCAGCATGACTTAAAAAAATTGTTTTTAAAATCACCATGAGCTTAGTTCTTCAAACTGCTTACCAGGAGTCTCACTGTGGGGAGGGGGGGAAGTGTTAAGAGATTATGCAGTAAAACTAGGCGCTCTCCCTCTCTTTGATGCATACATTAGGGGGAGAAGCCAACTAAAATCAATATTGAAGCACATATTTGAGAAGCTTGTGCAACTGTCTTCAGTTCTGGCCATACCATCTCTCCGACTTCTGCTTGTCACAAGCTCATGTATTTGACTGCTTGGCCCGCCACAGGGCACAGACCACGTGCTCCAACGCTTTGAAAGTTGTGAGAATGCTGCTGGGCTGGAAGGGACTTCCAGTATTAGTTGGAACTGGGGAAGGGGTGGAGGGGGAGGAAAAAAAAAAGAGTCCTAGCACGCTGGGAGCCTGACCCTAAAAGCTGGGGATCTACCTGAGTATTTATTACCTTAGAAAAGTGCAATAAAATATTCATGCACTAGCACAAGCAACACTGACAAATCCATTTTCCAACACTTAAATTAATGTAAACTATAGCACTTGTCCTACAAGTGCTTTCCAATGAGTACAGTAATAAATGAATCTTCAATATAATGCAATATTAGCTTAAATTTAAATATTTACTATGTAGTCAGTGTATTTCAAGTGCAGGCATGCTCCAGATACTCTCCCAGCTGTTTATTTTCCTGGCCCAGTATCTTTAGTGACAAACAGCACCCTTGGTTTAATCACCTCTCCACATTCAGCATCAAAAGGTGAGCATTAAACACCAACTAAAGCTACTGTATTAGCCCTCTTCGGCACCAAGAACAGTCAGCATGTGGGGAACAGAGCACAGCTGAAGGACGTGTCCTTCCTAATCTGAAGTGAAGATTAGGCAGTACACAGAATTACACCAAGTAGCAGGTTACCCTGGAAGAATGCAGAGAGCATCATAACAGCTGCAGTTTCCAGATGAAAGATTTATGATGGTATTTTACCACAGTTCATGGAATTTTGCACTTCAGAGTATGAAGTTTTTAGCTTAAAGGCCCAAACTACTTCAAAACTCAAACAGCTTATACTGAAAGAATGTTCTGAGGGCTCAGAAAAGCCCACAGAAATAGCATCTGAAATCGTATACAATTTTCAGGTATTTCCTTACAAATTTGCCTCAGCTAATGCAGGGAAGCACTCAATCACAGTCCATACCAGTGATAATAATCTTCTTTGATCATGAGGACAGCACAGGGAGAAAGAATTCTTAGGTTTATGAACAATTTTGTAATACAAATAAGCGAAACACTACAACACATCAGAACCAGAAAACTAACACCAAATAATAGCTTCCTTTTTTGAAAACAGATTTCTCAATCTTTTCAGCAACAAACATTCTGAAAAGCATCCAAGGGAACACCTTTCTGCAGATTTCTTGGCATACACTGCATGCACTGTGTGATATTATATCTTATGCACCTTCTGCCTCACTAGGTCCTAAGGTTCAGACATATCAAAGCACCCAATTGCCTTTTTTTTTTTTCTTTCTTTTTTTTTTTTTAAACACGAAGAATATGAAAGCACATACTGAAGCTAGTCCTTGTTAGCAGGCCCCATTTTCATCTCTTTAAACTCAAAGAGAGCAATTCCCTTGAAAACTGTCACAGCATTTTCGCAATCCATAAAGAGGAAGTTCAACAGCCTTAGGTCACTAATCATAACTACAGTAATACAGAGCATAAATTATGTCTTTCTATTTCACAGTAGTGAATCATGTACATTCTTTTATCTTAATTACTTGATTCTTTCCATAAATCGAATATTCCAGACATGTTTGTAGCCAGTAGGGTGTAAACAGCTGCAACTCCTTTCTCTAAAGTAATATTCCTAGCATTAATGTTCCATCTCCTTCCCTTTCTGCAAGGTTATGTGTAAACCTCATCTTCACCATTCCCTCCCATTCTTTTTCAATATACATCAAACATACAGATGCCACATTTATTGCTTTCTACTGCAGTTACTTGTAAACAAATTGGTAAAGCTGTCAAGTGGCCTTAACTCTAATCAAGAATCTTTTCCATATATGAAAGCACTGTTGTGTAGATGAAGTTGCATATATTTTATACTGCAGCTACTCTAGCATTTCTTAGATACTTAACGCAGTTCATGAAGATGCACATTACAGTGAGTCATAAACGTGGGATACAGACTTCCTAGGATGCTCATTCACTGTAAAGCATTAGTTAGGTTCCCCAGGAAAATTAGGATACAGCGCATAAAAGAGCAAGCGCGAGCACTTTAGTGGTGTTAGGCTATTTAAAAAAAGCCCCTCTGAATCAGACATCCACTGGAATTCTCCAACTGCAAACCAAGGGATGAATCTTTTTTCCCCCCTAGTCATCAGTATGAGACATGGCCAGCAACAGCTGTTGTAAGGAACTAAATTGATTATTTGACCTGCCAAAATCCTCACACTGACTGTGACTAGTAATAATCCACTTTATGGAAATCTCAACTGTAAAACAAAACATACAGCTTTGCACAAATACTTAGCTATGAAATCTGGACAAGCAAGACCCGGAAGTTCAACAACCTCAGTGATATGCCTGATAGAAGAGGAAAGGAATTTGTAAACAGAACAACCTTCTTTACAGCTCGTCAATCTTATTTAAAATGTCCTAGGCTAGAGTCTGCTGTATTGGCTGTACAGGTTGATTCTAAACTTTTCCCAGCAAAGATCCCATATGCATCCTAAGATTGAGACATTACTTCTACCCAGGGTTTTACAGCAAAACTACAACTGTCATATTTTGTGTTAAAACTCGAAGAACTTCCAAAGAGCTCCATGACATTAGGCTCAATTTAGGATGCCTCTTTCACCTCTCTCCACTCTTCCGGTATTTCTAAGATGTTTATTGACCTAGGGAAGAAAAAAAGTCAACCAGAGCCATGAAGATTCACTTATCCAGACAACTGCAAAAAGGGTTAGGAAAATCATAGAAAGCATACTGATAACCACAAGAGAGATACATATATCTCTACAATTGTGCTGTTCCAGTTTTATACATAAATAGCAAATTAGCAAAAAGATTGATTTGACAACAGACTGTATCTGGAAAGATAAGAACCACCCTTCCAATTTTGCTACCTATAACTGGACTTTTTTAACCCAAGGATGCTTAAAACACACCATCTCTTAAGTAATGAAGTAAGTACCTGACACACCACACAGTGAAAAGACACCTAACTCCTTTTACTGTTCATAAAATGCAAACCATGCATGGAATTTTGGTTCAGCAAACTGGAAGCTGTCAAACAGGTTAGTCATAGGAGGTGTCTCTGCATCTTCTCTTCATTATTAGGAAATGGGAAAAAGAGGTATTGCCTCTTGTGATTCTTTATCACATGTTGCTCAAGTCAATAGATCATCTTATACAGCTCATGTTTCAACTGGATTTTATAATATTATGCTTAGCTACAGATGACCACCTTTTAGAGAGCACTCTACAGATTGCTGAGAAGGCATTCCCATCGTTTGATTAAAAAAAGTCACGGATTCATCAAGACTCATCTCAAGAAATCCACAGCAAGTCACAACTACAGGAATACAATCCACATCAAGAGGCCTAGTCCATTATTCCATTCACCAGTCTGCAAGAGCACAGAATAAGTCCTCTCTCATCATCACAATTTGTTATGAAAATGGCAACTGCTGGAAAATACTTCTTTTCATAACCTCACTCTTAGAACTTTTATAGTGACAGAACTTTATTTTTGAGAAGGATCCTTACATTTAGATGGATTTCTGCTTTTGTATTTTATGCCGCAATTACAACTGGTATTTTGCTATTTTTAAAAGGATGTTTTACAAATAAAAGGGAAACACAGTTTGTTGTTTTATACAGCATTCCTTACATGAGATATATTAACATATATGGACATACGTAACGTATATGTACATACAGGTGGATGGAACAAGAATTGCTTTACAGAACAACACAGCTTGTGTATTTTCCAAAAGGAAAAAGAGTTCAAATAAAGTTTAAGGTTTGCTTAGCACAAGTTTGTTTCACTAAATTTGCATTGCTTTTAACCTTAAAATGTGCCAAGAAACAAGACACTGAAAGGAATAAGATTAAAAAAACCATAGAGGTTCTGCTTAGAGAGCAGAAGAGCAGGATACTTATGCACTATTAATTTAATTAAAGAGTTATTTTCCTTTTAAATACCCTCTAATGGCCCAAAACGAACTCAGGCTGATTTAAAATCAATCACTTTAATCAAAATTACAAGTTCAAATTCTCCATGGATTAGTGTTCAGTGACTACAGAATCAAAAATGCACATCCATCACATCCCTACTTTTTACTTGCTCCAAGTCCCAAGTAGGGAAAAGAACCGGTTATCTCATTGACACAAAACGTGAATCTCGGGCTCACGCAGACAGGCAGCTAGCCAGCCCCCAAGCCCCATTTATGCTCTCTAACCAGGCCCTAGGTAGCACACAGACCTCATGCCTGCCTTCTGTACAGAAGAAAACAGAATTTGCAAAAGATCTGAAACTCGATTAGACAGTCACAAGGTGGAGCTGACTTGGAGCATTTTCCCAAGCGGCTCAATCAGTCTCTCTGCTGTATAAGAAGGGGAGATGTATTGTCTTTCCTGCCACTCAAACACAGAATGCATCCCAGGTATTCAAAGAGCATCTATACTATTTTCCCTTCCACATGCCAGCATTTCTGTACCTCTCACCAGCAGCCAGCTAGAACAGACATCTTTCCTACTATTTTTCAATCTATACGAAATCAGTACCTTTTGTCACAGTGTGGTGTACCAACCTCAAATAATCGCTTGCCTTCAAGAATATATTTGCTCTACACAACAATCACACAGCAAGACTAGGGGTGGTGCATGGAAACGACACATCAGCAGGCATAATCAAAAAACCTGACATTTTGAACATACACCAGTTGCCCAATGTCTATCACATTATCAAGTGCTTCATAGTAAAGAGGAACAATGGCTTTACGGACAAAATCAATTGCTACCTGCTTGAGCAGCAGCACAACAGAAAGGCAAGAAATACTTGCAAGGGAAGCTACCCAAAACTGAAGATGAACACACATGTGTGCCAATAACCTTAAATGTCCCCAAGTCCTGAAATCTTAAGGAAAAACTAGGGAAAAAAGAAGAAAGAGTCCAACCAACTCAACATGGGGCAGGGAAGGAGGTACAGAGATTTCTGATTACACTCACATCTCTACACAGACACAGGTGAAGAGATTTTTCTATCAAGACTGCCAACATTGCAGACACTTGTCTCCTCCCACCTTTGACACTGCACTGTTATCCTAGAGCACTTTGGACAAAAACCTTTAGTTAGGCAGACTCAGTGATGTTTTCCATAACCGAACTCCACTACAACTCAATTGCACTTCCTCCAGTGTAGCTGGAAAAACCAAAGATGTCTTCTTTACATATTATGCATTATTTTTTTCTGCCCGTTCTTTACTTTTAAGCATCCAGATAGGATTCATAAGCTTAGCAAGATGCTTGTGCATCTAAGTTGCCCTTACCCATACCTACAGCATAGCTATGTGACAGTTTCACAGCTGTAATACCACAACACTGAAACGCAATGCCCCACTGAAGTCATGGCTAGCACAGATATCAGTTTGGGTAGCTGGTGGTGGGATGTTTATGACGTCCTTATGACACCTCCACATGCTACACTGAGCATTTTATTTTCACAAGAGCTTTATCACTACCTTGAAGAGCAATATGAAGCACATCAGTGAGGTTGCAAAAGGCAAGCAAACAAATGGTGAGGGATGGGATAGTGACCACAATGACATTTCACATTACTTAAGGAAAATCTTTTTGAAAGCAGGAAAACAAATTTCTTTAAGGAATTAACTTCACCAGCTTACGAAGCATAACGATGTATCTTCAGAGACTTAGCACAGACACAAGAATTCTGACAGTGTTCAAGTACCCCCAAATGACCAGAGAGAAAATTTCAACTTCAATAATCCTAAAGGTCAGAAGCATTATTAAACATGACAGATGCCCTCACTATTCAACACCAGAGGACACGGCTAAATTTATTCTAGCTCTATTTGCTCTTGCTACATGTAAAGCAGCTAACGTACCATCCGGTACTCCCCCCTCACCCCCCCCAAGAGCTAGAAATAACAATCTTTTTTCTCCATATTTTCAAGTTGACAACTACTGATTTATTTAGGAGCCAATTATCTCAACACCAGGTGTAGCTGGTTTGCTTTGGGTAAGGAGGAAGAAACAAAACAGTAGAAAAGTAAAAAAAAAACCAAAGGCAAAAGGTGCTGAAGACTACACTACCACAACAAAGAGCCTAAAAAACCTAAAAATATGGGCAAGTCAAATATGGAGAGGGATGTTAATAAATTCTATGGTTCCTGCATCTACAATCAAGCCAATGCTATTAAACGTGTTCTCATGTACAAATTATTAGCCACGTATGTTCCTTTTGATAACAAAGTATGGGAAAAGCAATCCCGATTCTACAGCACAACCATGAGCGGTATATTCTTGTTTTCCCCTGCTTGCTCCCTATCTGTTTTCGTCCTTGGCTCACAGTCCCATGGCAGAGTGGGAGGGGGGGGTGTTGTTAATGGAATTTGTATCAATTGTGCTTCCTGCTTTCCTTTTTATAAAATTAGAAAAAATAACACAATAGCAATTTTGCAAAATGAGCGTGGGATTTCACATTCAGTCCTATTTTTGTCACCCTGCAATTCTTAGAATTCCCTTTTCTGTTTTACACAGAAGTTGGCTCTCAAAATAAAACAGCTTTACAATGAATGGGAGCAATTTTCTGATTTAAAACAAGCTGACAAGCATCATCAGCTCATATTAAGGCACTGTCCGCCATGTTCTCTCTTTTGGAGTGCATATATAACGTGGTGCACACACACAGACAAGCATCTCGCTACCGGCAGCAGGGCAGGGCGTTCAAACAGCTCTGCTGTTACAGGAGGGGCTTCAGCAGCTCCTCGCCGGAGCCAGCGAAAGAGCTCCCAGAGCCTTTACTGGGGGCGAATCCTCAACAGCCTCCAGACAGGCTTTCATTTTTCATGTGGCCAGAAGCCAGCAATGAAAATTCCAATTGCTGGCCTTCTCAATGCCCAGTGGTGCAAAAACAAACAGGGTACTCGCATGAAAAAAAAAAGTCTGTGTATTATTCTGTGGTGGGTTTGTTTTGTCTTTTGGTGGTTTTTTGTGGGGTGGTTGTTGTTTTGTTTTTGTTTTGTTTGTGTGGGGTTTTTTTGTTTTGGTTTTTGTTTGGTTGGTTGGTTTGGTTTTGTTTTTTTTCAGATGTAGCCCGTAAGTTGTAAGATCTGGAGTTCAGTTGTAAAGATCTAGGCCATATGGAGGGGAATGGAGGAAGAGCTGGAGTTGAGCCCTAAAATACATACATATAGTCTTAACTTCCAGCTGTTTGATCCTTATTCTTAACAATGCTACCATCTGTTTTAAAGCCCCAAATATAAATGTTCTCTCCCTTTCCAAAAGACAATGATGCAATTGTGACATAACATTGTAGCTCTGTATAAATTAATTTAGTTGCATTGGTGCACTACACCATCAAAGCTACTCAGAAAAACAAAACCAAAAAAACCCCCCACAAAAATGCTAAATGGTCTTTACTTGACAAAATAATGCCACTGATGAAATTACAGATCTCTGCCAGCATCAACCAGGTCTAAATACATTGTTTTCACGCAGCCCTGTGCACTCTGGGAATGCAAGATATGCTGGTTTAGCTACTTCAGAATGGATGGTTTCTGCTCCTGCCTTCAGAAGATATACAACAAAATAAAAAGAATGTTGCTATATTTTTCAACCACACTCAGTGAAACTCCAATACCCATAAATCCACAGAGCAGCCTCATTCCTCTTTCTTCAATTCTGAACTCTCATCTGAAAGACATTTCAAATACCTTGCTAATTTAATACACCGAAAGCAAGCAAATCAGCTCAGCACTTGAAGAACAGTTTGTTACTACAAAAAGAATTTTTTTGTTATGTGTATGTGACAAGACCTAACCCTACTGTGTACCACAGCTTAATATCTGTGTGAAAATTCAAAGTGTCATCTGGGCAAAAGTAAACAAACAAACAAATCTACGGAGAAGCACTGTAAAAAGGAAGAGAATTATCAAAATGGATTCATATGCATCTGGAATGATTTTAATACAAAATGCCCAGCAAATCTCCCTGCACTGCTGACAAATCACCAGCTGAGGTAAATCCCAGATAATGAAACATTGTAAGAAAGGCTCTATTTAATAATTTAGCCCCTGTCAAGGAGTTTGTACTGATTCTTGTTTTCAGCACAGGGAGAGAATGTTATCTTCAGCCTTACGGCTCAATGACAGCATCAGTGAATTTAATCACTGTGCAGCTCCTGCCATGCAATCCTTAAACTGTCACCTCTGATTCTTCATCATTCCTTGCTAGTTCGTTCAAAGCCCCTATACCCACATTTTCATACTAATCTCCCACCCCACACATGCCCCACTGTAATCACAGCAGCATTTCGATCTGCTTCACATTAGACATAAAAGCCAATCTCATTTGCAGACTAAATTTTTTATTTTAAATAATTCAGCACTCCTTCAAATGTCTCATTCGTCTATCTCTTATTAGCAAGTCCGCTCAGCACATTAATAGCAAACCTGGCCACGCTGAAGGCAGGATTGAGCAACCATGGGACACCAGTTCTAGCAAAGGTTTTGAGTAGAAAGAAAATCTTTCAGCCTTTTCTTGGCTATAGAAGGGGAGATGAATCTGGAGAAGCAAGAATCTATATTAATCAGCATTTTTTCCACACCAAAAAGGAAAGGTCATGCTGCCTCATAACTGGCCAGGAAAAATTAGCCACAAATTAATTCAGCTGCAGTTCAGGAACAGAACATCAATTCATCTACAAACAGAATGAGGCTTTTAAATACATAAATGCTTGTGGCTACAGCAACCTCACCCAGATATTTGCATTCAAAAACACTAGCTCCTGTAAAAGTGCAGAGAATAACAGATGTAATTTTAACATGTTTGCTAAAATGCAAGGACATATGCAGGAAGAATGCAAAGGAGAGGAAGCACATACCGCATAATTTAGAAAAACAGATTTCTTTTAATTTTTCCTCTTTATTCCAGGTGAGATGCAGTACTTTCCATTTTATAATCCTTTGGATCACAGTAAAATGATCCCACAGGCCCATACAGACAAGGTCATCATACACAGATTTTCTATTACAGGGCACTAGCGGCATTTCGCAACTGTCTTTTTATGCACTTCTGCCTTTCCATCCAGACTATAAATTGTTACAAGGCCCTGGGGCAATCCAGCTGTATACTCCATTCAAATCAGGCTTCAAGGAGAAAGCACCACAGTCAAGATGCTTCAATCAAGTAAACATACAGGCACAAAGGGCAACTGCATCACAATTAATAATGTTTTCTTTTATATGGCAAATTCACCATTTTTCTGTTTTAAAGTTTCTCTCTGATGCTCAGATTCAAAGTGTTGCCCATTAGCATTTTAAATGTGACATCAAATTAAGTCAAAATATGATAAATCAGAAGCATGCTGCTGAAATCCATTTGCTCGTTGGGTTCTGTTTCTCTCTGGAAAAAAGGAAAACCTTAAAAAGGAAATTTGGGCTTATTTATCAAACACTGGAAATTCATACCAAGAAAGGTTTAAGTGACAGGATTAGAGGGCAGATTTGCAAGATGTATTTATTTGTATAAATTAGCTTGTATCATGGTCAGAGATATCCTGTTATTACCAGCAGCCATGTGTCCCTTTTGGCTGTCAGTTATCGCCCTTGGGTTTTGTTGTTTTAGTTCTTGTTTACTTAACTTCTCACTTCACCTCTACTTGTTATCACAGAGAAAAAGCATACAAATTTCTTGGATGATAGTTCTACTTTCTCGTTCATTTTGGATGTGTCTTTTTCCCTTTCAACTTAGAAGTTTAGCTGGAATTGCCTTGGTTTCAGTAAATTAATCAGAACTTTATATTCAATACACTCTCAAGTGTAATGTTCTGTGACTAGCTACTTTTTCAAATCAGTATGCTCCTACCTGGGATGGAATTAAAACTTAGGTAAGTTCTGCATTGTGCTTTGTTTCTTTCTCCCAAAACACTAATATTCAGTAATCTTATTTTACTGCTGATCTCTGCATACAGATAAACGTATTTCCAATAGCCATGGCTCTTTACTACTTTTGATATTTAAATTGAGACAAGTAATCAAAGCTGGATACACATGGTTTTAGATGCATTACATAATTAACATTCATATTTGAAATACAATTACTACTGTTGCATCATATATTTAAGCCAACAGCTGGTTATTAAGGTGAGGAGAAAAGTTTTACTGGGATAAAACAATCTTGTAACCAACACCGCAGGCTTTTTTTTGCTCACAATCCACTAAAGCAGCTGCTACTGTCTCCAGAGGAAGCAGTTCGCACCACTACAGATCAGGAGCTTGGTACAGAGTGTCCACGTCTCTGCCCCTCTACACGGAGATAGACATGTGTGCTTAAATTCTATTGGACTTAAAAGAATACTCCTGTTGGATTTCTCACTCATGTCACAGAGCTCTCCCTAAAGCCAGTTTAGTTTATGTAACCGGGAGTGTGCGCGTGTGTATCTGTGTTATAAAATGGTTGCCTAACCCAGAGCCATGGGTGAGTTCACATTATCATTAACACATCCTCACAAAGGACAGTGCTTGGCCAGTAACAGATAGCGCCTGTCCACAGCACGAGGTGTTCAGCAGAAAACCACTTAGGAAGAACAGGCAGCAGGGTGATCCTTGGCTTTATAACAGCACAGGTTTCCATACCAAATAAATTACGTCCCTGAGAATTTCTAACGCCCCTCGTCATGCCTCTCGGTAGGCCCACTGAACACAAATGGCAAATTATTCAAGCTAGTTAGTCTTACTTACGTATCCCTACGCATCAGCCCTGCAGTCTGCCTAGATATTTCACACTAGTTATAAGCTATTCGCTAGCACTATATATACTGCCTCCTTGCTCTCCAGCCTGCAGGACTGAAAAAAGCTTCCTTCCAGTTCAGCGGGGTCCTACGCAAAAGAGCATCAAAAGCCATCTCAATGACCAGCGTGCATACGTATTACCTGAATTTCTGCATGTTAATTGGATTTTCTCACACAAGGTCAGTCATCTAAGTTTTAATCATGTATTTTCATCATCTGGAAGTAATCACAATCAACATTTTAATTAAGATAAAGAGAACAGACTGAATTTTAGGATTTGTTAATCATTAACAAAGAGATAAAGAGAAACTTCACTGTTTATAACACACTGATCGTAATGCAAAGAATCTGTCAAGGTTTAAACTACAATAGAAAAAGATGAAATACTACTATTTAATAAAAAACTACACCTATGAAGCTATATCCTCATTCTGATGAGAATCCAAATCTGTTTCTTCAAATGGTCTGAGCCAAAAAGAAATTCAGTGAGAATTTCCGTTTTCAAAACATAGCATTCTTCAATTAAAAAAGAAAAAAGAACTGTTCTCTTTTTTGGGGGGAAGGGGGGCTGGGTGGAATGAAGCAGCTAATAGTGCTGGTGTGTGAAAGAGAAACACAATCAGCTGAACAGATCCTTAGCTATTTCCTCAAGAAACTCCAGATACTATTCTTCTGCCAGAAACTCAGAACAAGGAGATCAAAGTGATTTTGGCCAGGTTTGATTTATTCTTAGCAGAGCTTAGACTTCAATTAAGAGACCACAATAACAGGGTAACTAACTAAAGTCAGACTTACTTCTGAAGGACTACAAGAAATGAGTGAAGATAGTATCAACTCTGGAAAATTAGGATTTGGGGGGATGAAGCAACATTTGATTCCCAGCTACTCATTTCAGAACTACTAAAGTTCAAAACTCTAGGTCTGCAGACAATTCACCCCTCCTCACTGCCAACTAAAATATGACTCAGTCATCATTATTCTGCTGTGTATGCTTTGATCAATGTATTTGTAGCACCAAAGAATATTTAAGAAATACCTTGTGAAGTCTGTAGATTTTTAAGATTTTTGACTCACACCACATTAAAGTGAACAAAAAGTATGCTTCCATAACTTTGTGATGACTAGAAAATTCGCATTTATGACAGCAGTAAGCTGCTGTTGAAACAACTGCATTGTTAGAAATGCAGTGGTACTATCGCAGAATTAAGTTAAAAGCAGCAGACTGATGTACAGGAGACATCTCTTGAAGCAAACAACCTTAACTTTGTCTCATAGAAAGAAAAACTAATCAGAAAAACTTATTAGAAAAGATATTTTTAAAACACGCACCTAAGCATTAACTGCTTCCATTTTATTGACTTGCCCATGTAATTTAAAGCCCAAGCCGTAAGATTGTTCTAAAACAAAAGATCAACAGTAAACGAACCCTGAATTAAATGCTAATGGATCCCAGTTTTATTACTCTACAAAACACCATTTTCCTCCTCCTTACAGTTGTTCAAGAGTCAGGCTATGTCAACGAAGTATTAAAGCCACATTACTATGCCCTTTTACAAGCTTTATCCACAGCTTTCCAATTATATTTTGCTGTTTCTTATTAAAAGAATAATATTTTTAAAGTAACTGACATTGTAAGATGGATAACACAGGCTTAAAATAAATGGGTAAAAAAGTGTTTCCCAAGGAACAAAACAAGGTTAGAGGAGTTGCTTTAAAGCTAATCATAACCTTGCATAATCCAGATTTACAGAAGACCACTTAAACCCAACCATTTGTTCAGCTGCCCCGATGTGCTCCTGCTTGGAAGGACGGAGAGCATGTACTACGAAGTAACCGAGAACTAGTATTTAGTACCACCTATGAAAGAGAAGGAACTTATAACCAGTAAAAACATGTAAGGCAATAAATGAAACAGAGATTTAAGTGTTGCTTCACCACAGCTTGTTCCTAATCAAAGTCCTTAAGGATAATCTGGTCTTGAATCCTGAAAGAGGATAGTATTAATCCAGAGCAAAATGAATTAGCACTAAAGAGAGGTTAAAAAAATGTTCCAGGTCACAAACAACACAAAATAACCCAAACAGTAGAGAAAAAAAAATTCTAGTAACTTGGTTTTGTTTTTTTTTTTAAGTACAGACAACTATCTCATACTCTTCTGATAGGCTAAAGCAATTTCAGTTTTTTTAAAATGTATTAAGTTCAATAATTCAAAACTGGTGAAGTGAACCAAACAAGGAAAAGCGTTTACGGCATATTACACCCTCTCGCATGACCCACCACCCCATCATTTTCTCTAAGGAGAAGAAAAAGAAGCTGTACTTGCAACAGTCAACATTCACAAGTATAGTAAATATTTCAGTATTTGAGGGCAAAAATAAAACAGCAGATTTCCAAAAACCTTGCTCTTCATAATGTTCTGCAAAATTCCCAACAAAACCCAAACCATCACAAGTAACTAACAAAACAGCATGAGAGCTACTGAAGCATTATTCTGTATTTTTACATCTTTGATATGCCACTTCACAACAGAACTGCTGCCTTGAGAGAACACCAGAGGCACTGGATAAGAACGGGTACCCTTAGTGATCCAGCTCGGACAAAAGGGCATCTTGTTCTTCTAGTGGGGAGAAACACAGGTGCAACAAAAGTACACCACACACTGCAGTACAGCACAACACCCCCTTATAAAGAAAACTAATGTTCACTTTAAGCACCACACATCTTTTTTGCTTTGGAGAAGATGTCTGCTCTAGTGCCATGTAATTTTTATTTAAGCAACTTGGCTCTGTAGGCAGCTGGAAAAAAAAAAAATATCCTTTTTAAGCAAGACAAGATTCACAGGAAACACTTTCAATTCCTATCTTTAAATTCTTTTCCACCAGTTCCTGCTGTTTCCCTTCAAGAAAAATGGGTTAACCTGGTTACTATCTACTGTTGCAGCAATCAAGCTTTCTAGTAAAAAAAGATAATGTTAAACTCAGGTTTATAAATGAAAATGCACACATTCTTAGTACTTGAGAGTTCTGTTGTCATCAGTGGACAACAGGTGTATTAAATGTATACCTGAATACTTCCAGGGAGAAACTTAAATTACATTGCAATCACTGCTATCTTAATAAAAGCTAAATTAACCAAAAAAAAAGTCTATTAGTGAAGACATCTGGTATAGTAAAAAAGTTCACATAACGACACTATTTGGAAATCTGTAATTTTTTTTATCCAGCAGCTCTATTATTGTACTGTATTAGATCTGTGCATCTCTCTGGAATTTAATAGATGTCTGCACAGAGGAAGCTTTGCCAACTAGATCTGGTTCAGATCAGGCTACAGTGGGTTTGGCAGCATTTTTTTGCCTTTAAAGAACCATCAAAAATATTACCTTTATGCTAAATTCTGCTGACTGCCTGAAGATTGATGGACTTCCTACAGAATACCTTACAAACACAGTTGAGATCGTTTGTCAAAGGACTACCAATTGCCAGTAAAAAGATCACTATCAAAGTATCTGATACTGGTAATCAATTCTAGAGAGTTTGTCACACAGAATGAACACAAAGAGAACGTTTGTCAAAAATAATGCCATAACTAAAATTAACTATCAATTTAGCAAACCCCAATTAGTGGCCACTATACAAATTGCAGCAAAATTCTTGATTATGCAAAGAAGAAACAGATTAGAAGGTAAAAGCTGAAAAATACGACCTATTAAAAAACAGAACTTTTTTTTAGCGGTCTAAGGAAGCATCTGATTCAACAGACAAATTAGACCAACACTGCACTTCTAATTTTCTGAAAAACAGAGAGAAAGAAAAATATCTGCATGTTTTCCCTGCTCTCGGTTCCCTCATCCATCCTGAAATCTTATCAACTTTTGAACCTAAAAGGTTCCTACAACAGGCAGCTGGTTTTTGAACCCAGCACTCAGATCTCAGCATGCAGCCAGCAGCTGAAATGTCTAAGTGAGTTTTCACTCACTCCCAGCTTCTCCATACCATCCATCTGCTTTTTTAAGCAAAGTTCAGAGAGATGAAAATAACAGAAGAGATCCAAGACACAGTGCCTTAAAAATTACTTACTGTTGCCTCACTCCTGAATCCCAACCCTTTGCTTGGGTCCTAAACAGGCACTGAATTTCCTTGGATTCTAAAAATACTACACCAGAAAGGAGTTGTATCTATTTAGGTGTTTTTTCACCTCCTTTGTCATTTTGTGGCAAGGCAAAGTAAAAGCAAGTGTATTTGTATTTGCCGTGGCATTTTCCACTGAAAAACCAGACACAAATGAAAACTTTCTTAAAGACACACAATAGTTTCTTCCCTGTGGTACCCTTCATATCACACATCATTCTCAACAACAAAAAAGTTAATCTGACTAGTTTCTTAAAAATTCACCATTAAAATAAGTCTCAGCTATGCAGCAATTCTAAAACCAGAACACGATATTGTAGCAAAACATCAGGGAACTTCAGCTGCCACAAGCTACTGAAGTACCTTCCATTCATATTTACCACACCAGCACCAATAAAACCCCCCTCCTCCTATTTGTACAAACTCAAGTTTAAAGACTAGCAACTTTTATGGCTTTTAAGCCATAAATAGCTTTTATAGAAGGAAAAATTATTCCTGATTGCTTTCTCGCTAAGAATATTCTACACATATATCATTAGTGAGAAAAAGTGAAACTTGTTAGCTCCCCAACAAATGGAAGTTACCACTTGTATTCACAGACAGTTATGGGAGAAAGGAAAGTTGATAAGCATTCATATTTAAGACTAACAGATAGCTTGTTTCATCATCTCCAAACCTCACTGGACATCCTTGTGTACTGAAACATGGGGATTTTTAAAAAAAAAAAAAAAAACCACACAACAAAAACCACCACAACAACAAAACCCTACCAGAACTACGGACATCAAACATAGGGGCTGGGGAGGGGTATCATTAGATTAACACAGTTCCCTCTAAGTATAACAGAGAATTAGGCATAACAAAAACTGTGAAGTTTGACCAGGAATTGAGTGTGCATTTTCCTTCTCAAAGTCTAAAGCACATTACAGCAAGTAGATGCTAAATAGCAAGTTTGAACTAGAGCTGGTTTTCCAAACTCATGACTAGCACTACAGAGTAGAAAAGGACAAGCAATAACGGGACAGGTGAAGTCCCTTCTGTCATCATCTTTATTCTCTAGCAGTGCTCTATGAGGCTCCCGCAGGTTTCAAATCAATGTTTTTTCAAAGCACTTTCTCAGCTGCAGGAATAGTCCATGCGTTTCTTAAAAGCATGCCAAGAGGTTCGCATAGCAGAGCAGCAGTACTCCTATCATACCTTTGGTGCTGGCGTTATTTAGCTTTCTCCCCAAGAACATATCACACTATCAACATGTTATTGGAAGTGATTTTGAAAGACGATATTAATCTTACAGCGAAACCCCTGTTCTGGAAGCACTGAAGCAATGGCAGACCAGAAAGCACACAACACTTAAAGTGCCACTTCTTGTTGACAGTTTACCTAAGACACAACACATCATAGTTAATCATATTTTGCTTCTCAATTCCACAAAGTCATTTACATGAATCCCAGAAAGCTTGAAGGAATCCAGTGCCACAGAAATGGTAAAGACAAAAGTGGATAAATGTTACCCATGACAGTTTCTAACACAATTAATCTGGATTGATCATATCACTTAACTTCTTCCCACACAGCCAACCTTAATGCACCATTTGATTTTTTGACTCCGATTGCCCTCAATGCTTGGGAACCAAATCTGCTGCTCTTCCTCCCAACCTCAACTTATCCTAATACAAGAACCAATACAACTTACGAAGGGAATGACCAATCTCCGCAGCATCACAGCTCTGCTTCATATGAAGCAACACACAGCAACAAAACACAGGATGGCAACAGCAACAGATTACAAAGAAATTAGCAGTAAGTAAAGCTTCATCACAAAGATTTTATGGCCATTGAAGTGCAACTGTTCTTCAGAAAAGCAAAAGAGCTGCTCCTCTAGTATAATTTTGAGTAGAACTGATTCATTTTAATGTCAAAAGAAACTTGTGATGGAAGTATAAGCTAATGCAACAAAGTATACCATTTTACCTGCCATAATTGCTGGAACAGCAAAGAGCATGCATAGGAAAACAATTACCGGTTTCTCCAAGTCATAAGATCTAGACACTAGAATACCAAAGCTGCTCTGAAATTATTTGTAACATCTGCTTCTGAAGTAGTATGACTTCATCAAGTTATAAGTAATCTCACCCCATTTTCCACACTGGTATTTGTGGAAGTGAAGCAGGTAAAACAGTTCTAACCACAAAGATGCTATTTCTAATGCAACTTGAGTAACATGAAAGGGAGTAAGCCCATTTATAGGGAATACACCACTCTATACTTCAGTATTTGCTTCTATCTTCTTTGCCTCCTGCCATCTGTATGTCAAACGAAGGAAGCTTGAACACTAAACCAGAAAAAACTGCCAGATTTCACAGAACCAGCTTCTAGCTCCTCAACAAACATAAAATCGTATCTAATTACGATTTAAGATCTTACTGGAAAAAGCAAGTTAAACTTCAGTTTACTTCAAGAATGAAAGTACTCTAGCCTCCTCCCCAGAATGACCCTCAGTACCTTTTACCCTGCAACATAGCACACGTGTGTATCAGACAGCATCTGCTTTCTCATTTTTAACCCCTCCTCTTTTTTTTTTTTTTTTTTTTAATCCACCCTTACCTTCCT
>NW_009202116.1:100227-111259 GCF_000690835.1 Fulmarus glacialis
AAAGACCCATCAGCCAAGAACTTTTAGTTTATGACAACCAACATCATAATGTACTTAATTAGTAGGCGACATTTCAAAGCTATTGACTTTAACTTCCCTGCTTCACTTGACATATTTAGCTGAAGGAAAAACAAGACTGTTTTCCTGTTGGTATCTGGCACTAGAAGAGAAATCAAGTGTCCTTTCCACTGTACATCTTTCCTTTCCCCCAGTAGTAAAATCAATAGTGACAAACACACTGAAGATTCACTTTTGCTAGCATAATCAGCATCAAGGGTTTTTTTGGTTTTGTCAAGTTTTTTTACAAGTTCCTTTTATGCATGATGTCAATAAGAAAAAAATTTAACAGAGAAATTAAAGAACTCAGAGCAGGCAAAAGTAAAATAAAACAATGATACTATTTCCATGTGAAAAATAATGCAAAATTGCCAGCAACCCTGATGTCATATCCTTTGCACGCTGGAAATACGAGAAAAGAGAAACGACTCAAAAAAAAATTTTAAAGGTACTAAACCATATTGCAATACATTTCCCACATAGTTTTGCAAACAGCTTTAACGTGTTGTACAAGACCAATGCTGACAACAGAAGCTTCAGCTTTCGTTGTTAATATCCTGAGCAATTAATGCAACTCAGCAGAAAAAAAATTGCCCAGAATGGCAACTATCACATTGTCATTTCAGTCAGAGACAAAAGCACCTGCTAACGTGCAAGAGTAGTACCACTGTGGCTTAACCCATTGCTAGAACCTGTTAACTACAAATCCAACAACTCCTTTTAAAAAAAAAAGCAGGGGGGGTGCAGAGAGAAGAGAGCATGTGCTCACAAGTGCCACCCACTACCATGGACATCAATATTGAAGAAAGTCTACACATTCTCATTCACTGTGGTCTCACAAAATAAACTTGTAAGGAGTAAAATGGAAGACTTGAGTACGAAAGCATGGAAAAAGAAGATATATTCTGGTAGCAACAGAGAGTGGGCGATCTACTTCTGGAGACAATGCATTGATAAGAAGGACAGTTTATTACATAGTCAGAACTTCCATAAACCAACAACAGCAAGAAGATCAGCAGTAACAGTTACCTTTTCCAAATATCCTGCTTACACTACCCAAAACACTCCAAAGTCCAAAACAAGCATAGGTGCCCTTTGTGTCGAACAGGCAGCAGCTTTCTGCTCTGCACTGTGTAAGCAGCAAGTGGTTTTCTGTGCAGCTACAGCTTACTGGGAAGGAACATGTTTAACCTCTTAAGCGTACAAATTCAGATAAAAAGGGGCAACTCCAACTAATTTGTTCTTGCACAGGTCCCCAACTTTTCATTTTTAAAGAATAAAGTGCTAAAACATTCTTAAATGTTGTGTTATATTTTTCCAAATCAAACTTGTCATATTGGTCTAGTCCCTCTTTGCATCCTCAACTGTCAGTCCACCAAGCAGCTGAGAAAAACAGGCTACCACAAGTCAGCCCACGTGCTTCCCTTTACACAGCTGTGCTATATAAAGCTAGAGGTAAAGGTAGAGCCAATTTTAACTTCCCAGGAAAAACTTAACTTACTGAGCCACAATTTCCCCAAAACACTCAACTCAAAGTTAATATTTCTGTGGGTTACAAAACCTTAAAATGACGTAGACCAGCCCAGTTAACTAAGTCTATACCAAGGCTAGATCACTGTCTTAATAGCAAAACAGCTACTATTTCAGAAGCTAAAGGTTTACTCAGAAGGAGCAAGGAGCTACAGACTAAGAAATATTGCCATCTCACTGGAGAATGGGGCAGGGAAAAGGAGGAGATGTGAAAGTTTTCCTTACCAGTTTGAAGTCTTGAATGCTGCAGATGAAATACGGGGTATTCGGCCGGCGACTTTCAATATATACGCAATCTTTAAAAAAAAAAAGATTTTAAAACAATGGAAATTAACTTCTGTACCTCCAAGGAAGAACATAAAAACAGGATAAATTAAAAAACAGCTTAAGCTTGGGAAGAGCCACCATTTCATTTGCATAACATGTAATTTATTCCAAGTGTGAACTAAAAATAGAAACTAGATGCTTTATGACGATAAATAAGGGAATTAACTGCATAAAAATTAACTTTGATTTGACTAGACATTTTGCTAGGAAAACAAAAGGAAGTCATATAAGACCATTCTGAATTTAGTTAATAAAAGTGACCAGGTCACAACCTATGAACCAGATCAAAATGAGACAGGAAACTAATCAGATCTTTTGTGGTTAGCTTGCTACTAAGAACCTGGCACTAACATATTTTCTCTTCTAATTGTGAAGAAAACCAAGGCAACCAATCATAGATGAAATGCAGCAAACTAAATTAGATTTACCTCAGGGAAGGACTGGGCTTACTCAAATTACATTTGACATGACAGAAACCGAGTAATTATTTTTGTTTGCTTTTGACAACTGGACTCTACAAGGTTGCTGTAAAATAAGGTCTGTTGTATTAAAAACAGTCTTGGCAATAACCGCAACAAAAGCAGTGCCTCAGAATAAAATTACAGCAAGGATGGGAAAGAAGTGGCTGATTAACGACAATGACCTCAGAAATCAGAAAATTCACAGACGTCTTGCTAGAAGGCAGTTGCTACTCCCAAAGCCAAACAAATATTTAAAGGACAGTCATTGTGTTCTCCTTTTATATTCAGATAGGTAACTGCTATTCAAAAGACAGAAGACACAAAGAACACCAGCTATTCTATAAATGACTCTCCATGAACCTTTTTATATTTCGACAGAAAAATCTCAAAGTCTTAAAATTCTAAGACATGTTTCAAAACACAACTAATACCCTGCTTCATGACTTGTAAAATCTAAAAGTTGTTCAAGACAAACATTTTCTAGTTCCTATGCTCCATAAAGAGCATTCCTAAGGATGCACTGTCATTGTTTATCACAATGTAACATCTTCCTCCTGAAAGAAAAAAGAAACCCTTCATTAATCATTTGAAACCCAACCTGTACTCAGGAATTCTCTCACCACTGAAAGTTAACTCAAAGATTAATTTAAAAGAAGGAAACTTAGAAGCTATTTAGCAGGACTACCTTTGGACTATCAAAAGTGCAGGAAGAGTCTTAGTAGCTACATCTACCAAGCTGGAAAAAGGCCAGGCAATTCAAATCTATAGCGCTTCAATGATATATGCCAGAATTATATGGTCCTGCATCTCATTTTAAATGTGGCAGCAGTATAATATCCTGTTCTAATGAGAGATAGAGGAGTACAGTACCCATCTTTACTAATTTCAGATAACTGATGTTTTGCCAGGATCAAAGCAACTTTGCTGGCAAACCAAGCTTTAAATGCACTTAGCACCTTTCCCCAAATTCTGCACTGCTTGTTCAATCATGCAGGCCTAGACTTGCTGCTTTTGGCTACAAGCACAGTCAAACCCAGCAACACTAGATTACACTAATATTCCAGGAAAACACCAATATCTTCATTTTACAGGCAAGAAATTGTAGCCTGAAGTAGTCAGGCGACAGGCTGAGATTTCAGAGAGTTGTGGTTTTGGGTTTGGTTTGGGTTTTTTTTTTGGATGAAGCAAGGAAATAAACTTTTACGGTTACAGTCCAATACTTCATACCATAAAAACCCTTCCCTACATAGCCACAGAATTTGCATTCTGCTTACACCAGAAGACATTCCTCTCCATCTCAGTGGTGAGACCAAGAGTGGAAAAAGTTGGAAATAGTTCTAGCTTTTCTACCAGTCATTTAAAATTGAAGTGTGACTTTTGTTTTTCCCCTCTGTCTTCCTTTTCTGTATCTTCCCTTACCTTCCTAAGATCTGTTTTCAGATCATCTCTACAAATTTGCAAGTAGGCCTTTATTTTGTCCCATGTCAGCAGTATGTCAAGGCAATGTAGTCAAGGTTTCTAAAAACAACTAGTCCCAGAAGAATTACACCTGAAAGCCAGCACACTGTTTCAGATGCAAAACTGTTCACTTCCACCATCCTCATTAGAGGCACTACCCAAAGAACTGACACTTATTTTTTTAACTGCAAAACCATGACAGCAGAGCAGTACCTCTTTTCCCCAGCAGGCTATAAAATAATCTCTACATACTTGTCCCAAATTAAGCCTGCTAATGAGTATAGATAAGATTCCACATTCAATGGAAGGAATTCAAAGGCAAAGGTATTTCTCAGTTATACTGACCCATGATTTCAATCTAGACTGGAAAAGATGCTGGTCTTTAGGTGGTGACAAATCAGGTTGAGGTCAGAGCACGTAAGTATTACAGTCAGGCAGGTCACCTTGACTTCTGCAGAAGAAAGTCTTCTGAAGAAACTCTTCAAAATGACAAGCACAGCTCACTGTGGTCTACATGCCCAGAGAATATGAAGGCTAGCAAACAGCTAAAAGCAATCACTTCCAACTGTCACTAAAACCTTGCTGTGAGAACTCAAGCATCAGGGGCTTTTAAAACAGAACTGGGAAAAGGTTACTTACACCCTCCTCTTCAGAATAAAATCCATTCAGCACAATATTACCTAGTTGTGAATAGATTAGGCAATTCCTTGAATTAAAAAACTAAATCCATGGAGCACAAGCTCACAGAACAGATCACCTGCTCAGGAGCATCTCACAACCACATGCAGAAAAGTATGAACTGAGGGCTAAGCGACAGCAACGGTGCACAAAGGGTGGTCTGGAACGTAGACTTTAACCGAGAGCATCTGCATCCTCTCAAATGCTTGCAACCAGGCAAGGAGCCACTTCCTGCTGGTTTATCACATAACCATAGTAACCATCTGAAGCAAAGCCGATAAATCCAAGTGACAAATTTCTACCTGCAACACTATTTGTAAACCAGACTTCTTTACCACACCATTCTCCATCCATCACAAATTGCACTGCTGATCACTCCGCAACAGCGTTTGATAAAGTCAAATGCGCTTGACAAAACAGATTTCTTTTTTTAAGCTGAAAACGCATTGCTTATTTTATAGTAAGAGTCCAAGACACAGGATAAGAATCTGGATTAATCTGAAATCATAATTTTATCAGCATGAGTGAAGCTCCTCTCCAAGTGTACAGAAGGAATGTAATTATAGCAGAGCTGTGTCCATGTTCCCACTAGACACACAAATGTAACAACTCACAGCTTGAATGTTCTGAACCAGCACTTAGCATTTAAGTTCCAAACCAAGCAGTTCTGATGTTTTTTCTTATTAACTAGAAGTTAACATTGTTTAACTGAAATCTTTGAGAATTTCTGTTACTGTAATAAGTTCTGATCATTCATTACAAAAGCATCCACAAAAATAGCACTGAAATGAATTAATGACTTCTCAGGTCACAAGTTCCAAAAGCCTTTTTTTACACGAGAAGCACCACTACTGACCTTCCTACGCTTGCTGTCAGTTACAGCTCCATATGAGTACTGGCCTCTTTTGAGAACTTCTGCACAGCTCTTCTTAGCATAAAAATGCCAACAAAACTAAGAATCCCACTTCAATATAGCTGGCATCTCTTTACCAAGCATCCACCTGATGTAAACTTAATCCCAACTAAATTGGGAGATAATAGCAAAGAGAAGGACAATGGAATCAACTAAAGGGTGAAACAATCAACACTAGAAAGGCAGGTGTTTAGAGATATTTTTGTGCTATAAGCATTAAAGAAACTTTTAGAGCAAAGAATTGTAAATTTTAAAGCAAAGTAAAAGGAAATGGTGAGAAAGAGTTAACTCATACTGGATTTATTATGAATCCTTAATACCACTCTAGCATCAGAGCAGAGGAGACATGGTCAGGAGTATAATCTTTCAAAGAATGCTAGTGCTAACCAAGTATTTACTAAACATAGTGATTTGTCTTTACGATGATGGCAACACAGGAAGCTATGCTAAATAGCACAGCTACATAGGTATCTCTCAAGAGAAACAGAAGTTTCATGGACGTAAAATGCACTAAAATCTTGGGATTTTTTTCTTTTTTTCTAAGAAAATAACAATAAACAGTTTTATATAACAACCTCCAGTATCTCCCTGTAAAATCAAGAAGAATTACATCCATTTATTTCAAGTACAACTTACCTTTTCCAAACAACCAATTTCAAATTGTGTATTTCCCAGCTAGCATAGTAGCAGCTGTTGCAACAACACGCATATGTACATTTTAAAGGCTTGAAATATCATATATGTAATCAACCATCAACACCAGAACAACAGTAATCTATTTGACTTGTAACTCACACTTATATAGCACTTTTCATCCAAAATCCTGAAAATCCCACAGAAGCCATTAAGTCATTAACTCTCTTGGGAGGTAAGCATCTGAACTACTTTGCACCAAATGCATCCTCTTCGCCTCCTTGCATTGATACACTATGATTCAATCCAGTTTATTCTGAAGCTATAGCAATTTAATTATATCAAAGTATTCCTACACCATTTTGCTATCTCAGACTTCCTTGGCTAATCATTCCATTTAGACAGCCCTCTACTCACTCAAACCAACCGCCCAGTACCCCAGGCGAATCATCCACTTACATGATGTTCCACTACTCATTTCGGGGAAGTTTTTCAAGATTCACTGGGAAATGTGTATAAAAAGCTACATTATTTCAGATACAGAAAACACCACAAATTTCAAGATTTTTTTTCTTAATACCTCAGTTTTGCAAGCCTCATTTTCAGAGTGTTATCAAACAGCACACAGAATAAACAGCTAAGCATCCCTCTGAAATGGCTGACACACAAGAGAATCTGGCATCTACTATGGATAAAGCAAACATGTTGACTCACTAGTATATTGCATTTAAGTAAGGCGCTGCTGGCTGCCTGCCAAGATTTAAAACAAAGATGCCATCCAGTTAAGATGTCTCCAAAGCAACAGAGGCCATACAGATAAGAAAACAAGTTAATTCAGGTGCTAGGCAATGTCATGAATGCTAGAAACTAGAAAAATGCCAAAAGGAGAACATTTATGGATGCATTTACTTTAGCCACTCAAAACTCACCATAAAGAGCAATTACTTTCATTTACCAGAAATCCAAAATACAAATACATTATTTTGAAGAACAGCTTCGATATGGACCCAAGCAACAAAGAAAAACTGCGTATCATTTTTCTAATGCAACAAACCTGCGTAGATAAGACTGAAAAATACAGAATAGCCCCTCCTTATGCTTAGCACACTGGAATGTGCTATTGCGCCCTTTTTTTCCACTGATCACATACTTCCGCAACATTTTTAGCTCTATCTGGCTGCAGAGAACATCTGCATAGACTTAGACAACTTCAGTCAATTCTCATCACTATTGCTCAGGCTGTCCAAGCATCTATTGCCGCTTTGTGACAACTACAAAAGATGCCCCATTTGTCATAAAGAAACAGCTAAAATACTTAAAGTCACAAAATACAGATGCTCCTCACACAGACAAGTTTACTTGCTTCTGAATTCTTTAACTGATCAGCAGGTTTATACAAATTGAGTGACACATACTCTCTTCATGCTAAATGGAAGTCTGAAGCCTGAGGCTGTTTGTCAGCCTAAAATACAATCAACCCACATGCACTCTCCCTTCAGACACTTGAAAAAAATCAGTTATTTCAAAATCTATTATACTAGAAAGGAACTCACAATACAGGTATGTTTCAGACATCTATTTGCCCCTGCAATATTGGTATTCATTTCCACCAACCTTAACATTCAATCCTTTCCAATCAAAATATTCATTTCCACCAACCTTAACCTTAACATTCAATCCTTTCCAATCAAAAAACCCAACCAAAAAAAAAATCAAACTGACTATAAATTTTCTAATTTAAACATGTCATCAATTGAATGTCTCAGTGTCATGTCCACTGAAGTTGCTCTATGGTGATATACAATTCCTAGCCCCCTGATTTTCAAAGAAATACTATCCAATACTCAAAATGTTACTCATCTCACTACATGGAATTATGGACTGAGTGGCCCACAATTGTAATTAAGCCACTCCACTTTATGCCTACTCATCCAAGTTGAGTAAGTCACTGGTTTGCCCTCTCTGAGTGTACTATGTCAGACTGGACTTGATTGCAGCTACTGACATTTGGCAGCTTGAGGGCAATACACATTGCACAAAAACCCTGACAAGATAAGTTCCCCACAAAACAAAGTACAAAGGCGGCCAGCAAATACTCACGAACACCACTACACTGGCTCCACATCCAGTGCTTGCTCTTCACTCTTCTATGACAACCTTTCTCCAAACCCCAGCTGACTAAAACCCAGTCTCACAAGAGGCCTTGGCTTAAACATACACAAGTTAATCCCACTATGCATACTGCATCACCATTATTCTTTCATTTACCTTCCCCTGTGTTCCCTTTAACTTGCAAGGTAGTGATAACCTTAAAGTATTTTTCTTAGCCTGTATTCTGTCCACCTCCCAACCCTTCAAGTTTCCCTCCCTTCCCAGTCATTTTTTCTTTTCTTAGTCCTTATTACAGTTGCATCAACAACTACATTCTGTGTTGACTGCTCTGTCATCTGCAAAGATCCTTTGAAAGCTGAACTTAAGGATGTGTTTTGCTAGGCAAGGCTCATGACCCCCTTTATAGACAGAATAATACCACTAATAGAAAATGAAAGGAGATGCCTGATTATCTACTTTGAGTCAGTGAAAAATCAGCCAAACAATAAAGAAGTTACTGTAAAGTAAGCTATAGGATGAAATACAGCAAGCAAAAATTGTTGCTCTGAACATCCTTACAGACTGACCAAAGTATAAGTTAATTTATTTTACTGAAGGACAGTCATCCTCGCATCATCCTGCATTTACTGGTAAATAAGAGCAAGCATGAAGCAAGTAACCACACAGGAAATGGGTGTGCTATAAATT
This sequence comes from Fulmarus glacialis, assembly GCF_000690835.1. NCBI lineage: Eukaryota > Metazoa > Chordata > Aves > Procellariiformes > Procellariidae > Fulmarus > Fulmarus glacialis. The sequence continues at coordinate 109,084 of NW_009202116.1, forward strand.
CACACTCTGGCTTTCTCCACAGCAAGATAACACACACGCGTCAACTTCCACGGGCCACCTCAGACAAGTTAAACATCTGATCTGTTACACCACAGAGTTTACTGGTGACAAACCAGCAAACTCTCAAACGGCGGGGAGGGGGGCAGAGGGGAGAAGAAAATAAAAGGGCTTTCCATAATCTTTGCCACTACAATGGCAAAATAAAGAAATCTTAAGTTCCCTGCACAGCTAGTGGGATTCACTGCCTGTCTCCAACCACGAGTGCATTTGCTTACTTTCCTATTTCATGTAAAATGTCCCACTGGAGATGAAGTATTTCTACGACACATGGTACAGAGTCATTATGCCTTTGGGCTTGTGATATTCACCAGATGTGCCCTAGTTCTGAAGGGTTACATTAATATTCCCATACTAAAAGCTGCTTTTAAAATTAGAGCTTCAATACATGGACTGAAAGATCTTTTGGAAAAAAAACCAACCACTTCACTGTTCTGAACACATGAACCTTTATCAGCTTAAATGCTGCAGTTTATGTAGTAACCATCTTCACAATCAGAATCCTTTTATGTTTTACCTAATGAGTCAACATTTGCATCATCCAAGAAACAAAGCCTTAGGCTCTATGCACAGCACCTCACTTCCACAGGAAAGATATTCCTTGAAAGCCATTGTCAAGAAATTGCCTACAACCCCCCGCCATCGTATTTCAACAGTCACAAGCTCAGACTTCACAGCTGTAAACAACCAGAGTTCCAATACACACGCACTTCCCCGTTTTGGCATCCCAGTATCTTACTGGATTATGCATTCTTTCCCTTTACTTCAGATATTCTACGTTAGAGTTAGAGGTTCTGAAAAACAATATGCCAGCTGTGTAAAAAAAACCACTCTTAACAATTTAGGTACAATTTAGGGGAGCTCGTCAGATGCCAAGTTTGAACAGTTTATACATCAACTCCTATATTGTCACAACCAACCAGATGAATCATTAGGCTCAGGTAATCAGTAGTAACACATGCTCTATTTTCAACCATTCAACCAGTGTGCTAAAAACCATACTTCAGGTATACTTATCCCTGCAGCATATGCGTACAGTCCTGTTTCACATCCCCCACTTCTAAATTAATACAGAGATAGCACTTCTCTGAACGCTCTCATTAAGTCTACAGATTCGGTTGCACCACAGTAGAAATGCGTATGATGGATCTGAGAAACTGTAAAAGAAACAGTGTCCAGGCAAGCCCTGTGACACAAGTTAGTTTCATCAGAACCATCCTGGATTAAAAAAAAAAAAAAACAAAAAAACGAAACAAAAAACAAAACAAGAAAAAAAAAAGAAATCCAATTGTTTATCAAGATAGACCCCAATTCTTTGGGAGACAGAGAATTTTATTTACAGACTTTACAAAGTCATATATATAAGGACTTGAGAGGGAGGGAGACAGACACTCTTTATGTGTCTGTGTGTGTGTATATACATGTATATATCCTGAATACAAGTTGTGGGATAGGCAAATAATTAAAGGATATTTACATCCCAGAATTAAAGGATATTTACATTCCTCCATTCTGGTGTGTAAAATTAAAAGGCTTAGTTGTCCTAGTCCCCTCTGCCAACCAGTGAAGAAGCATGATCAGGCAATTCTGAACTGTTCTCCAGAAATTCCTCTGCCCAAGCCAAGACTAGGAACCCCAAGCAGCAGGGCTCTTCATTTCAGTGTCTCAGGTAATTAACGTTAAATGCCACAATCCACCACCACCACCACCCATAACAGTTAAATACTATAAGGAGCACGATATTAGCAGTTACAGATCATCAATAACCAAGTGGTACCTTTCAAAGGATCAGAAAAATATTTGCAACATTCAGTGAATTCTAAATGTTGAAATCTGAATTTGCCTGTATTCCAAGTACAGGAGAATTACCTTGAAAACAAAGGTCAGTGATGGAAGCAGATCTCTCACTACAGCAATACATTTGGCATGATGGTTTAGTAACAAACATAGAAACACAGGGAGGAATGCACTGGGAATGACAAACACATGGTTTTAACTAGAAAGATATTACCACTGACAGGTAGGGAGCTGTACAGTTGCCTCTCTTCCCCCCATATGGCTGACAACAAACAAATTGCTCGTCTGATCTTTTAGTGTCACTTCCTGCTGCGCAGATTTC